>NC_041382.1:393565235-393566188 GCF_002162155.2 Triticum dicoccoides
TGGGGGCAGCCAAAGAAGGAAGGAGGAGGGGCGGCCGAAGGTGGAGGGAGGAGGGAGGAGCGGGTGGCCGGAGGTGGAAGGAGGGGCGCGGTAGGGAGGAGGGATTACCTCAGTGGAGTAGGAGCAGGAGCGTCGGCGGCGGCGGGCGACGACGGTGGTCGGGGAACGGCGGCGGCGGCGGACGATGGGGGTTGCGGGGGAGTGAGAGTGGAGAGGGAGAGTAGGGGCAGCCGGTTGGGGAAGGTAAAATATAACTTAGCAGTAGCGCTGCATAGGATAAGGCGCTACTGCTAAACTCCATAGCAGTAGCGCGTTTAGCAAAAGACGCACTACTGCTAAGGCTAAGCATGCAAAAAAATCAAAAATACATTAGTCATCAATGATCTTTTTGTGTAGAATCTAAATTGTCAATAGGAATCTTCCCCAGTTTTTAAAAACCGGTGAAGATTCCTATTGCGGCCACAGATCCTACACATAGAGTTCAATGAAGACCAAGTTCTTGTGATGTTTTGAGAAGTAACATATTTAAGGTGGTAAACACCCTGTTCGTTTAGCAGTATGGGACTAAACTTTGGCGTGAGAGGGGATGAGACTTTAGCAGTAGCGGGTGTTGGCGTAACGCGCTACTACTAAGTACGTTAGCAGTAGCGTGTCTATGGGAAGGGCGCTACTACAATACATAGTTCGGAGGCAACGCCCTGGCAATTGTAGTAGTAGCGCTCTATTCCCCTAGCGCGCTACTGCTACCTGGGTATTAGAGGCGCGCTACTGCTAAGAAGCAGTAGCGTTTGTTTTTAAACCGCGTTGTTGGTAAGATTCTGTGTATAAGGTTTTCCCTCGTAGTAGAGAAGGGAGCTACCGGGGAGAAGGTCATTTGGCGCCCACGAGGTATGAATGGGGAATTGGGAGGGGGAACCATGTCTTATGGATGCATCTGTCTGAAATGTGTGTGT
>NC_041382.1:393566271-393567353 GCF_002162155.2 Triticum dicoccoides
TTTAGGCTTCTGGGCTTGGGTCTATGTACCGAGGGTCGGGGATAGTAGAGTAACTTTGCTTCTCCCAAATAGTGGGCGCGAGCGATTTCGAGCGAGGGGGGCGTGTTTTGAAATAGTGGGCATGAGCGATTTCGGGCAAGGAGGGCATGTTTTGAAATAGTGGGCGCGAGCTATTTCGGATGAGGAGGGCGTGTTTTGAAATAATCAGCATGAGCGATTTCGGGCGAGACGGGCGTGTTTTCAAATAGTCGGCGCGAGCGATTTCGGGCGAGGAGAGGGTGTTTTGCCGCTCATGGGTTATGAATTATTCGGTAGATGTCATTTAGGCCAAGGAGAAGGCGCGCTTGGATGAACTTACGAACCTACCCTCGATGTACAACAGGCCAATTGATGTGTGTCCCACATAGGCCGGAAATTTCGCGTCTCCTATTTATTTGCTCGGGCGAATTCCACTGAGTAGAGGGTGTTTAGCAGTTCGTTCTAATTTTGGGAGAACAAGCATCCACGTCTACCTTACCAAGTCGATTCGAATCAAATTCTGAAATATTAGCTTGCCACTTCTTTTTTAGATGGAGAGATGATGCTCGGGACTAATGTGTTTTTACATGCTCGTCGCTCACGATTTACTATATGACAAATAGTTGACCCACTCAAAAACGGGAATCAAACCCAAAATGAAATATCTCGATTAAATGAAATAGCTCGTTCACCAGGTCAAAATAGTGAACTAAATCCAAAATTGAACACCTTAATAGAGTAGCATGTTGTACAGTATTATAGTACTCCATGAACATGTTGAAAGTCAAATTAATGAACTTGTTTGATACGCATATCTCCGTTCATGTCTGGATTGCACACAACATGTTCTCCAACTTAAATATTTGAATGCAAGTTTATATCGAAACAAGGATTATATCAGTCTTTGATGCATAAAACGCGACCTACCCCTCTCTCGGACTCCTGCTCTCTCTCTCTCTCTCTCTCTATCTATCTATCTATCTATCTATCTATCTATCTATCTATCTCCATCTCTCTCTATCTCTCTCTCTCTCTCTATCTATCTCTCTATCTCTATCTCTATC
>NC_041382.1:393568552-393576288 GCF_002162155.2 Triticum dicoccoides
ACTCAATTGTAGGCACACGCAGTCCCCCTATATGTATATGACGAGCTGATTCTTAGTCTCCATCACAAACATGTGCATGGTATATCTCGATTTCTCTCGGGGCATCTTTCTATCGCACACGCACCTCGTCCCTCGATCTCCCACCCATATAGTCCCCTCACGATCTCGAGGGGTTCTCTCTATCACAAACACACCCTCTCTCCCTCCCCATGCATCCCTCTCAACATTTGTTCCTTGTTGGCCAGACCACTATTTGACATGTTCTATAGGGGTGTCTCTCTCTGTTGCAAACAATCATGCACTAGCTATCTTCGTGTATCTCCTCACCTTGCTTTTCTATCTCGGAGATGCATGCGTGATATGTCTGCATAAGAAACGAACACACACACACACACACACACTCTCTCTCTCTCTCTCTGCAATTTATCGTTTGTTCTCTGTCTCTCTGTCTCTCTCTCTCTCTTTGTGTGTGTGTGTGTCGGGGGGGAGGGGTCTTTCTAGTTCGCATGCACACTCCATGTATAGGTCTCTCTCGCACACTATGTTTGATTCTCTAGTCCAAGCTAAATATCTTGGGTGCACTCATCGTACACACACAAATTCTCTGGCTCATTGCTCGTAACTTTCTCACGCTCCACTCTGTTGTCTCGGAGCTCTTCCCTCTCTCTCTCAAACTCTCCATCTCCCTGGGTCACACATACACATGCATATCCCACTCACACTCGATAGACCCATCTAAAACTCTGTCTCTCTCCCTCGTTCTCTCTCCATCTCACACGCACACACATACAATCTCACGCCTAGCCAAGTATGATGGTCTCTCACTCAATTGTAGGCACACGCAGTCCCCCAATATGTATATGACGAGCTGATTCTTAGTCTCCATCACAAACATGTGCATGGTATATCTCGATTTCTCTCGGGGCATCTTTCTATCGCACACGCACCTCGTCCCTCGATCTCCCACCCATATAGTCCCCTCACGATCTCGAGGGGTTCTCTCTATCACAAACACACCCTCTCTCCCTCCCCATGCATCCCTCTCAACATTTGTTCCTTGTTGGCCAGACCACTATTTGACATGTTCTATAGGGGTGTCTCTCTCTGTTGCAAACAATCATGCACTAGCTATCTTCGTGTATCTCCTCACCTTGCTTTTCTATCTCGGAGATGCATGCGTGATATGTCTGCATAAGAAACGAACACACACACACACACACACACACTCTCTCTCTCTCTCTGCAATTTATCGTTTGTTCTCTGTCTCTCTCTCTCTCTCTCTCTCTCTATCTCTCTTTGTGTGTGTGTGTGTCGGGGGGGAGGGGTCTTTCTAGTTCGCATGCACACTCCATGTATAGGTCTCTCTCGCACACTATGTTTGATTCTCTAGTCCAAGCTAAATATCTTGGGTGCACTCATCGTACACACACAAATTCTCTAGCTCATTGCTCGTAACTTTCTCACGCTCCACCCTGTTGTCTCGGAGCTCTTCCCTCTCTCTCTCAAACTCTCCATCTCCCTGTGTCACACATACACATGCATATCCCACTCACACTCGATAGACCCATCTAAAACTCTGTCTCTCTCCCTCGTTCTCTCTCCATCTCACACGCACACACATACAATCTCATGCCTAGCCAAGTATGATGGTCTCTCACTCAATTGTAGTCACACGCAGTCCCCCAATATGTATATGACGAGCTGATTCTTAGTCTCCATCACAAACATGTGCATGGTATATCTCGATTTCTCTCGGGGCATCTTTCTATCGCACACGCACCTCGTCCCTCGATCTCCCACCCATATAGTCCCCTCACGATCTCGAGGGGTTCTCTCTATCATAAACACACCCTCTCTCCCTCACCATGCATCCCTCTCAACATTTGTTCCTTGTTGGCCAGACCACTATTTGACATGTTCTATAGGGGTGTCTCTCTCTGTTGCAAACAATCATGCACTAGCTATCTTCGTGTATCTCCTCACCTTGCTTTTCTATCTCGGAGATGCATGCGTGATATGTCTGCATAAGAAACGAACACACACACACACACACACACTCTCTCTCTCTCTCTCTCTCTGACAATCTTCAATTCTATCGCACACATCCAAACACAAACCTTGTTGGTCCCTCTCCCTTTCTCTCCATCTCTCTCTTTGTGTGTGTGTGGGGCGGTGTCTTTCTAGTTCGCATGCACACTCCATGTATAGGTCTCTCTCGCACACTATGTATGATTCTCTAGTCCAAGCTAAATATCATGGGTGCACTCATCGTACCTACACAAATTTTTTGGCTCATTTCTCGTAACTTTCTCACACTCCACTCTGTCGTCTCGGAGCTCTTCCCTCTCTCTCTCTCAAACTCTCCATCTCCCTGGGTCACACATACACATGCATATCCCACTCACACTCGATAGACCCATCTAAAACTCTGTCTCTCTCCCTCGTTCTCTCTCCATCTCACACGCACACACATACAATCTCACGCCTAGCCAAGTATGATGGTCTCTCACTCAATTGTAGGCACACGCAGTACCCCAATATGTATATGACGAGCTAATTCTTAGTCTCCATCACAAACATGTGCATGGTCTATCTCGATTTCTCTCGGGGCATCTTTCGATCGCACACGCACCTCGTCCCTCGATCTCCCACCCATATAGTCCCCTCACGATCTCGAGGGGTTCTCTCTATCACAAACACACCCTCTCTCCCTCCCCATGCGTCCATCTTCTCCATGTGTCCCTCTCAACATTTGTTCCTTGTTGGCCAGACCACTATTTGACACGTTCTATAGGGGTGTCTCTCTCTGTTGCAAACAATCATGCACTAGCTATCTTCGTGTATCTCCTCACCTTGCTTTTCTATCTCGGAGATTCATGCGTGATATGTTTGCATAAGAAACGAACACACACACACACTCTCTAATTTATTGTTTGTTGTCCCTTTCTCTTTCACTCACATACTCTTTTTGCACACTCACTCATTCTCCTTCACACGCACTTGATCTCTCTTGACTTAGGCACTCTCTTCGGTCCATAGCATATAGATTTATTGAAAAGTCAAATATCACAAAATTTGACCATGTACGTGGAGAAAAACATTTACATATAGAATGGAAAACCTATATCATTAGATTCATCATGAGATGTAGTTTCGTATGATGTATCTTTGGTATTGTAGATATAAATAATATTTGCGTAAACCTGGTCAAAGTTTCCAAAGTTCGACTTCTAAAAAAATTATATGCACTGCATTATCGAGTGGATGGAATATCTCTTTCCCCCTCTCAGCTATCTGACGCACCACTCAGCCGTATAGGGGCTCCTCTATCTCTTTCAAACTTTATATCTCCCTGATTCGCACATACACATATCTCGCTCGCGCTACATAGACCCATCTAACACCCTCCGCCCTTGTTTTCTCTCTATGTGACACGTACCCCCCCTAAGTACCATAATCCCTCACTCCATCATAGGCGCACACACTCCCCACCTAAGTATGACTATCTCTCACTAGCCATTAGGAACACATGTATTGTCTCCTTCCATCCATACGTCTATCTCGATATCTCTCGGGGTATCTTCTATCGTGCACACACCTTGTCACTCGATCTCCCACCCATCTAGTCCCATCGCGATCTCTAGGGGACCTCTCTATCACAAACATACACTCTCTCCTCCCCATTTCTACATTTTCTCCATACATCTCTCTCGACCTCTCTCCCTTGTTTGACAGACCTCTCTTGGCCACGTGCTAGGGGTCTTTCTATCTTGGTTGCAAACAACCACACACTATCTCCTCACGTCGCTTCTGCTATTGAAGATGCATGCGTGATATGTTTGCATAAGACACACACGCTTTTTCTCTACTTTTATCGTGTGTTGTCCATGTCTCTTTCACACACGCACACACACGTTTTCCAATCACTCTTTCTATTTCTCTCTCTCTCTCTAGTTATGTACTCTCTCACATCCATAAGCATATGGATGTTTTGAAAAGTCAAACCTCAGAAAAGTTTGACCAGGTATATGTGGAGAAAAACATTTACATCTGGGACGATCATTAGATTCATCACAACATGTACTTACTTCATACTATCATTTATCTTTGGTATTGTAGATGTAAGTAATTTCTTTATAAACTTGGTCAAAGTTTCAAAAGTTTGACTTTTAAAAAATGTAGGCACTACATTATCGAACGAAGGGACTAGCTCTTTCTCTCTCTCTACTATCTCTCATGGGCCTCCCCTCTCACTCGAACTCTCTATACCGAGGGATTATGCGTTCACTATGTTAGCATATAGCTCTGTATTTTTTTAGTTGACTGGTCAGCCAGTCCACATGCTGCCTTGTCAACTCGTGTTCTCTATCTTCGTGTGCTGGCCCATGTGGCAGTGGGTGAAAATAAGTAAACTAGAGGCCCATCTAACACACGGTGAAGTAAACAATGTTGAAACCACTCGGGGTAGCACCCTGCGCGCTAGTAAATTGAGGGCACACTTCTTCCACCAGAAGGACGCACTCGCGTACACTTCACCACTACGTGGCAACATGCACAGAAGGACGCACTCACGCACACCCAACACACAATACACACCAGCACACATGTACACCAGCGTCGCTGCCGGCTAAGATGGACGGTGAGGCAGCCAACAATCGGAGGCGGCTCGAGCCAAAACCTCATCCGGCGAGCTTGGACTTCATCAGCAGCTTCCCCGATGACGTGTTGCTCATCATCATTGGCCTCCTCTCCACCAAATCTTCCTTGTGGACCACCCTACTCTCCCGGCGGTGGCGCCCCCTCTGGCGCCGCGTCCCCCTCACCCTCACTGTCGACAGCTGCCTCTATGACGGCGATTGCCAATGCACGGCCGCAGTCTCCAAGATCCTTTCATCGCACCCTTGGCCAGCTAGACGCCTTGACATCCACATGTTCAGTACCAACTGCAAGGTCCAAGCCAAGTTCGACGAGTGGTTCTTATCCCCTGCCCTAGATCAGCTCGAGGAGCTCAGTTTTGAAGCTGGACGATGTCGCTCTCTGCCGCTGTTTGCGCTCCGCCTCACGCCAACATTGTGCCGCACCAGCTTCAGCTCCTGCTATTTTCCCCAGATTAAAGTCACACCCGCCCTTCTTCTCCCTCAACTCAAGCAGCTCGACCTCTTCGATGTTGGCATCTCGAAGAAGGCTATGGAGCACCTGCTCCGCAGCTGTATTGCGCTGGAGTACCTTTCTCTTTAGCAGATCCACAGGTATTAGCCTCCACATCGCCTCAACGAATCTCCGATGGATTTATGTATCTTGCTGGCCCCTATCAGACCGGGGGATGTGTTTCCCCTGACTCGTGCACGGACAAACAAATGCCGAGCATACAGACCAAGATATACAAAGGACCAAGAGATTCGAAGGACCAGCAGATAGACCAGAAAGACCAAGATCGAGCCAAGAAAGTAGATTATCGACAAAAGAAGGACCTCCCTTTTCGGGCAGGTGAGCCAGGCAAGGGGCAAGGCCCCCACCGGAAGAATACAACCAAGACACCCCGGCAGGGCCTGCCGGTGCTCACAGAGGCAGAAACGACCTCATCAACCACTCAACCATGATCCACGTTCTCGATCAATGTGGTGTCAAGCAGCAAGGTGATTAAGTGGCAGCCATTCGCCACATCGCAACCATTTCCTACAGGAGAAACCCACAGATGACACCCGTCCTGCGACATGTGATACGTCTCCAACATATCTATATTTTTTGATTGTTCCATACTATTATATTATCTGTTTTGGATGTTTAATGGGCTTATTTATACACTTTCATATTATTTTTGGGACTAACCTATTAACTGGAGGCCCAACCGAAATTGCTGTTTTTTGCCTATTTCAGGGTTTCGCAGAAAAGGAATATCAAACGGAGTTCAAACGGAATGAAACCTTCGGGAATGTCATTTTTGGAACAAACGCAATCTAGGAGACTTGGAGTGGATGTCAAGGAAGCAACAAGGCGGCCACAAGGTAGGAGGGCACGCCTAGGGGGGAAGGCGCACCCCCACCCTCGTGGGCCCCTCGTGGCTCCACCAACCTACTTCTTTCGCCTATATATACTCATATACCCTGAAAACATCCAGGAGCACCACGAAACCCTATTTCCACCGCTGCAACTCTCTGTATCCGTGAGATCCCATCTTGGGGCCTTTTTCGGCGCTCCACCGGAGGGGGAACCGATCACGGAGGGATTCTACATCAACACCATAGCCTCTCCGATGATGTGTGAGTAGTTTACCTCAGACCTTCGGGTCCATCGTTATTAGCTAGAAGGCTTCTTCTTTCTCTTTGTTTCTCAATACAAAGTTCTCCTCGATCTTCTTGGAGATCTATTTGATGTAATATTCTTTTGCGGTGTGTTTGTCGAGATCCAATGAATTGTCAGTTTATGATCAAGTTTATCTATGAACAATATTTGATTCTCCTCTGAATTCTTATATGTATGATTTAATATCTTTGCAAGTCTCTTCGAATTATCAGTTTGGTTTGGCCTACTAGATTGATCTTTCTTGCAATGGGAACAGTGCTTAGCTTTGGGTTCAATCTTGCGGTACTCAATGCCAGTGACAAAAAGGGAAACGACATGTATTGTATTGTTGCCATCGAGGATAGAAAGATGGGGTTTATATCATATTGCTTGAGTTTATCCCTCTACATCATGTCACCTTGCTTAATGCGTTACTCTGTTCTTATGAACTTAATAGTCTAGATGCATGCTGGATAGCGGTCGATTTGTGGAGTAATAGTAGTAGATGCAGGCAGGAGTCGGTCTATTTGTCATAGACGTGATGCCTATATACATGATCATGCCTAGATATTCTCAAAATTATTCGCTTTTCTATCAATTGCTCGACAGTAATTTGTTCACCCACCGTAAAATATGCTATCTTGAGAGAAGCCACTAGTGAAACCTATGCCCCCCGGGTCTATTTTCCATCCTATAAGTTTCCAATCTATTTTATTTTGCAATCTTTACTTTCCAGTCTACATCATAAAAATACAAAAAATATTTATATTATCTCTATCAGATCTCATTCTTACAAGTGGCCGTGAAGGGATTGACAACCCCTTTTATCGCGTCGGTTGCAAGGTTCTTACTTCTTTGTGTAGGTATAAGGCGACTTGTACGTAGTCTCCTACTGGATTGATACCTTGGTTCTAAAAAACTGAGGGAAATACTTACCACTACAAAAAAAGACACATCCATGACATTTTGGGCCGAACGATTTTTTTTCTGTCATACATATGACACTTCTATGATGATAATTGTGACAAAACCCGGTATCATCATAGATGTGGTGGGCTCCTACTTCTATGACAAAAAATCATGACAGATAATGGGCTTTTCGTCCTGGGCGGGCTGGAGACACAACTGCATGACATTATTTGGGCCGTCCATGACGAAAAAACCGTGGTAGAAGCGAGGGCAAGGAAAATTTCGGGGAGTTCCCGGTTACGGTGGGAGGTCGGGGGCCAAGCGATGCGCGTTTCTCTCGTACACTTACGCGTGTGTGTGCGAGGCGTTGGCTCTAACTGAACCCGAGCGAGGCGTTGGGCTCTAACTGAACCCGAGCGATTGCACTGCAGGCTATGCGTTACTGAACACGAGCGATCGATCGATGGCTGTTAACTGAACCCGATCGAGATTCCTTCGCTACTGCTGCTAACTGAAGCCGATTGATGTTGTCTCTCTGGATGAAC
>NC_041382.1:393576759-393595918 GCF_002162155.2 Triticum dicoccoides
ACGAACAGTAGACGGTGGAGGGGTGCCCATGGAGGGGTGGTTGAACAGTAGCCGATGGAGTAGCGCGCGGTAGAGTCTGGATGAACAGGAGCCCGTGGAGGCTGGAGGAGGTCGACGGTAGCCCGTGGAGGCTGCAGGAGGTCGACGGTGGAGATGAACAGTATCCTCTGGAGTCCCGTTTTGCGGTACGCCACACCCCTCCCGATGAACAGGACCCCCGTTTCGACTGTAGCGCTCCAACACAAGTCCGTTTCGTCCGTTTTGCGGTACGCCACACCACTCCCGATCAACAGGACCCCCGTTTCAACCGTAGGAGGTCCGTTTCCTCCGTTTTGCGGTACGCCAAACCCCTACCGATGAACAAGATCCCGTTACAAATGTGGCCAGTCGAACACAAGGCCGTTTCCTCCGTTCTACGGTACGCCAGGCCTCGTTTCCATCGCCTGTTCCGTCCAAGCCCTCCCGATGAACACGACGATGCATTCCGTTCCGACCCAGCCGGTTGGCTCCCAGGCGTTCCGTTGCCTCCCGATGAACACGATGCATTCCGTTGCCTCCCCATGAACACGACGCATTCTGTTGGCTCCCCATGAACACGATGACGACGTTGTTTCTTCGTTCCGACACAACCATGTACACGAGCCCTGGCCGTACGTATGCGCGAGTAGGCGTTTGAGACCCCGCCCGTATGTATGTACGTGGCCGTATTTTCTTTCTTGCACCCTGGACGTTGTACGTATGTGTACATGCTACATGCGTGCCTCTACTACGACACGTGCACGCCTCTACATCCACCAGTATGTACGTACACATTCGCGACCAGAATGACAACGCTACGTATGCTTCGACCAGGTGGGTCCTGACTGTCAGGCACTTCCTTGCGTGCGAAGATGTAGCTGGTGGGTCCCAGCAGTCGGGGGCGAATCGTTTTTTTCGAACGCACTTCCTTGCGTGCGAAGATGTAGCTGGTGGGTCCCAGCAGTCAGGGGGGCGAATCATTTTTTTTGCCCGGGCGCACTTCATTGCGTGCGAAGGTGTAGCTGGTGGGTCCCAGCAGTCAAGGGGGAAACGTTTTTTTCGCGAAATACGGTGGCCCGTCCGGTGGGTCCCTGCTGTCAGGTGGAGGAATAATTATTTTGCGCGTAATAAGGAGGCACTTCCTTGCGGCTGCCGTGGACCCAGCTGTCAGCCTCTCCACGTACAGTACTCTTCCGATGGAAGTCAGTCGTTGACCACATTGACCACGCCGCGCCGAGAGCACCACGGCGGTGGACGACGGCGAGGCCTAGGAAGGGGACGACGCGGAGCCGGGGAAGACGCGGCAGTGGCTTCCCACACATGGACGAGTATGAGGGTTCACTCGTTCGGCTGCGGTCGCCGCAGAATAACAGGGGGTGTGGGTGAGTGGAGGGATGGCCTGGCCAGCGGCGGGAGTAGTAGGGAGCGGTGAGGCCTCCGCGGCATCACGACCGGCCACGGGAGGCAGGAGCAGGCGACACGATCGGCGCTGCTTTGGGCGGCTCGAGCAAGAAGACCAGAGGTTGAAGAAGCACGATGGTCGTTGGATGGACATCGTACGGTCACTGCAGCTAGAATCATTCATATTGACTAAGTTGACAAAGCCTTCCGTCCCCGTCAACTTAGTGGGCCCACAAGTCAGCCTCCCACCAAGGTGGGTCCCAGCTAGCAGGGGGAGTATTCATTTTTTCTACTTAATAAGGAGGCACTTCCGGTGGGTCTGAGCTGACAGCGGGGGGAACGTTTTTTTTTGTGCAAAATACGGTGGCCCGTCAGGTGGGTCCCAGCAGTCAGGGGAAAATGTTTTTTTTTTGCAAAATACGGTGGCCCGTCCAGTGGGTCCCTGTTGTCAGTTGGAGGAATCATTATTTTCCGTGTAATAAGGAGGCACTTACTTGCTGCGGCCATGGACCCAGCTGTCAGACTCTCCACGTACAGTATACTTCCGATGGACGTTCCTTGACCACGTTGACCATGCCGTGTTCCGTTGCATGCATGCGTCCATGTGCGTGGTGCGTCCTCACTGTCAGCCTCTCACGTACAGTCATCTTCCAATGACTCTTGGTTGTTGACCACGTTGACCACACCGTGCCGAGCGCACCCAGAATGGAATGACCCGGAGATTGGGAAGACAGGGCAGTGGAGTCATAGATGGAGAGGAGTGGCAAACTTCATTCGTTCGGGTGCGCAGTAGCACAGCCGCGGTGCCGCCCACGGGAGACAGGAGCAAGAACAGAGGTTGAAGAAGGAGCACGACTGTTGGATTAACATCCAATGGTCCAGCTGCTAGAATCATTTGTTGATTAAGTTGACAAAGCCGTGCGTACACGTCCGCTTAGTAGGCCCACAAGTCAGCCACCAAATCTGACGGGTCCCAGCTGTCAATGGGATGAATAATTTTTTCGCAAAAAAAGGAGGCACTTCCTTCCGTGCGAAGATATAGCCGGTGGGTCCCAGCTGTTAGGTGGAGGAAAACATTTTTTCAGCTTAATAAGGAGGAACTTTCATTGCCTGCGACCATGGACCTCGTGGGTCCCAGCCGTCAGGCTCTCCACATACAATCCTCTTCCGATGACTCTCGTTTGTTGACCACGCCACACTGAGCGCAGCGAGGCGATGGACGACGCGAGGCCACGGACGGGAACGACTCGGAGATGGGAAGACGCGGCAGTGGGGTCGCAGATAGAGAGGAGCAGAAGGGTTATAACTGGTTCTGTTGTGGCGTGGGGCTGCAGTCTGTGGAGAATAACAGGAGGTGTCGACGAGTGGATGGATAGACTGGCCGGCGGTGGGGTAGCGCTTCGCAGCGGTGCGTGCTAAGCAGAGCCGCTAGCCGCCGAAGGTTGGACCATGTGGTGCCGGCGACGCTGAAGGAAGAATACAAGAGATTGAAGGTGCATGCCGGACGTTGGATATAAATCCAATGGCTGTGGATGACACAATCATTTGTTGACCAAGTTGACAACGCCCTGCGTAGGCTTCGACTTATTGGCCCACATGTCAGCCTGCAAAAATGTGGCATATATTTAACCCATGTTTTGTAGAATGTACAGTCCATTTGCTGTGCTGGGTGAACAAATAATTTCACGTCAATCAGGCCCATTTATATTTTCTAAGTAATCCCAGCCCATTTGCACTTCCTTGAAATACACGTATTAGGTGGGCTCGTTATATATATAATGTTATGTTAGAAGGAGCAATTAATATCGAAGAATAAACCAGAGAGGCACATTATATATATATATATATAAAATTAACAAATTAGCGAGTTATTGCTCATCACTCTGTGCATTTTAAAACCGAACCGAAAAACCATACCGAGAATAAACCGAACCGAACCGAATTCACGATTTTTATGGTTTATGGTTTCGATATGGTATGAAATTTTCATACCGTTTTGAATTTCGGTTTTTATGGTATATACCGAAAAACTGAATGGTTAACCGAATAAACCGAAATAAATATATATATGTATTTCCTGAGGCAAACAACGATACAAGTAGTTATTTTTCTTGTATAAGAGTAAAATTTCCTGCAAAGAGCATCCATTTTTTCTTGTAACGTAGTAGTTTTTCTCTTGCAAAAAGGCTAACCTCGTCATCCATAACCTTTCAAGGCATGAATTGAGGCATGCATATATACTTATATAAAGTTATATACCGTTTGTATTTAAAAAGTATGTGTTTGAATTTATAAGTTTGTAAAAATATAGTATATCATTTTCAAATTCGCGTCAACTTTGGTTATTATGGTATATACCGGAACCATACCGAAATAATTTGGTATATACCGAAACCGAACCATATTTTAATATCATACCGTATAAACCGAAGTATTAATACCGTACAAACCAAAAAACCATATAAACCGAACCATGCAAACCGAATAAACCGAACGGACAGAGTGAATTTGCTCAGAATAAAAATGAGCGTGTTATTATTAAATTGGTCCTTAAAGTCTTCGCAAGCTTTTGTACGCAATCAGCAGGATTTTCCTTCCCTGTGAGTCAAAAACAACCAGGATTTTCCTTGCCAACTTCCGTTAAACATTTACTTTTATAAGTTAATAACACGTGGGTTGTTTTTATAATATATATATCAGTCTCTATAAAATATATGATAACAGTAATAATATAAATATATGTAATGTGGTTAGAAGGGAAAACATAAATTGGACACAACATTATTATTTTTATATATAGATAAATAGAACAGAGACATGCGTTTATTAAAAAATACATTGGGCTGCAGATTTTTAAGAAAAAGCCCATAGGCCGGTATGGACCTCAAAATATAAGTTGAAACCACTGTCTCCGTATGTCGTGGGCTACACATGTTAAAATACAAAACCTAGGCCTAGCTGATACTTGTTCGCCCTCGAAAAAAATGACACCAGATCCCCGAGCGAACTGGATTAAAGAGGGGGCCGGCAGCACGACTGAAGAAGCACATCAGGAGCGATTTTTTTTTCTTCAGTGGATGGCTCTCGATAGCATTTTTTTATTTGCCTCTGCACCATACAACTTGTATTTTTAGCCTCCCAGTCCGTCGTGGTGGACCAGCAGCCCATTTGCTGGGCGGGCCAACCTATAGAAACCAACACTCGATTTTTCATCAAGCCACAAAAACAATGCAGCACTATGTTTGTTTTGAGGCCAAAAACATTACGGCAGGGGTTGAGCGGGGGAGAGGGGAAGACAGAGTAATAAAAAGATTAAAAAGAGCTGATGCACCGTTGCTACCCTAACAAAGCAGGTGCAATTCTTCTCGGGAAGAAGGTGTGCCGTTGACACCCACATGTCACATACCCCACAGTAGGCATACGAACAAGTTCACACACAAATATAACAGAAAAGGTAAACATTCGTATCAAACTCAGGTTCACAGGACACGTTCATATTCGTAGCCAACATTCACTATCAACAACTCAAAAGATTCATATATACACAAGCTCAGCATATCTATACATCCGAATGATTGATAGGTCACACGACAATATTCATACATAATTCACAAAAAGATTCAGATATACACATGTTCAGTATGTTTATGCATCCAAATGATTGAGATCACATCCAATATGATCCATGGACGAACTTTAATTACCTATGGTACAGACTGGTAAATGGTGTTCAATCGGAGGTACTTCTTGCTAAAATTAGTTCTTGTACGAGTAAACTTTCGAGTACATAAGAGGGAGCACAGACAATCTGAACTTTGCTTGTAGGTTTATCCTCAAATAGTGGCCTCGTGCCAAGGGAGGTTTGAGCAACTTGGCCACTACTTTCATCCAACTAGTTTACTGGCTCATCTTGGTCCTGTATCTTGCAAAAATTCTACATTGCAGATGAGAAAGGAGGCGGTTGAGAAAATGAACCACCCAAATTTTTTGTGCAGTTCAACTGAAATGGAGCATCCTTGGCGTGCAGACTGATTAAGTGCCAGATGAATATATGCGTCAACCAACTTGTCTGGAATCTTTAGACTCCATGCCATATAGTTCGCTACCATATGTGCCGATAACCAAAAGGCACAAGTTGGGACCAAAGACTGGACTGCATTTTTCTGGGCTATGCACCAACAATATTTTTGGCATTCACTCTCCTAATACTTGGAGTTTGACAATTGGTTGATACTCGAATGAATATAGGCACTTCTTCTAGTCAACATCGATGCTTGTTTGAGTGAACTTTGGAGTACATAGCAGCAACATAAGTACCTGTCCATCTGATCATTTTGTGTAGTTCTACTGAAATCACCCGGTGTAATGATTTTCCTGCGAGTTCAGGCTCCAAATTACTCCTTTATGAAATCGGCAAATAGTAGCACAATACCAAATTACCAATACCAAATTACGGCAAACAGTAGCACAATACCAAATCAGCAAACAAGAGCACAATAATCAGGATAAAGACCAGTACCAACCTATGTGAGGTAGCATATCAATTAGTATTTCCTTTGATTGGAAGCAGAGATAAGCGAAGCGACTGACAACGAAGGAAGAAAGCAAGACGAGATTATCGACTGACAGGAAAGGACGGAAGCTGTCGAGGCAATGAATCACCCAAAGTTTTTGTGCAGTTCCGCCAAAATCGAGCATCCCTATTGGCACATATATTTAGAGAGTGAGATTAATAGTGGGACTAGTTGACGAAACATACACTAACAAATAGAAGCACCATCATTATCTTAATGGGTAAAGTTAGCAACATAGTAGTCTTGCTTAAAGAGAGGTATTAGTTTATTTAATCAGTGCCAATTAGCTCAACACTCGAAGCATTGCCATTTATCATAGGTTGCAAAACTTTAATGTGCAAAGATAAAGGAGTTTCTCATGACAGTAGCATGATACAAATAGAGATGACATCAAACTAATATGGATGAAGGCCTTAGGCCCGTGCCAACTTGAGAAAAAAAGCTTATTCATGTAGTCCCATAAGAGATGATGAAGCACTCACTAGAATCACACAATTGTACATATTTTTGTGCACTTCAAATGTATGGCTGAAATCACTCTTGTTTACCAGTGCTGAGATTATATCGAAAGGTTATCAAGAACTTCTAGCAGAGTTAAAGCACTAGCTGGGATACAGTTCATTGTATTGTCTTATGTAGTTCCACAAAAATGTATGATTGGCACAACATGATCCCTGTTTGCACAAGTAGGAACAAGGTGAAACCTTCATTAGCTTAGTGAGAAAGGATAGGAAGACATTAGCATATTACTCAAACAGTAGCATCAAATTCATGATGGACAATACGCAAAACATTGCCTCATTGAACCAATGGCAATAAATTGACAGGCAAAACAATAGCACTATTATGTCATGACACTAATAATATTCCCTCCATGCTCCTACACATGATTCACCTCTACAGACAGACATACACACATACATGATTCAGCATAGGGTCCTACTAAAGATTTGTTTAACTCCAACAGGAAAATTAGGCAGTAATAAATTAGTGCTACTTAAGTACTCCTAATTAGTTATGTGAGACAATAGAAGTGTAAGGGCTCCCTGGAGGATCGTCTCACATGTAAGGTAGTCGTTGTCGGAGACCTTGAATGGCCTCGACTGAGGCCCACATGCAAGATCACCTTGGCACTGTTTATTCTACTTTTTCTTCCTCTTCATGCTCTGTATCTCTTTCTCCTCACCAGTTGGTGAAACCAAGTACATGACTGGCCTTCTAATTCAGAATTGGTTTTGTCAGTTAGGGAGTACAAGTGTGCTAGTAAAAAATAGCATTATTTTCTCATGGTAGTCGGAAAATAGAGATGAACACATGCATTAAATATCATTCTTACCTAAAGGAAGGTTATGGCGCCAATATGGATGATGAGGATTGGAACACAGATCTCCCTTTGTGCAGTTCCACCAAAATGAACCAACTGTTCCATTCTGACTTTCCAGTTAAACAACATAGAAGTCACTTATTTTAAGAAGAGTTTTGTGTAGTGCACCAAAAGGTCACAACAACAACCAGGTGAATTGGATATCCCTGTTTGCACAAAAAGGTACAGAGGAAACACTCAGAGTCTCAAACAATTACAGGCAAAAACATTTGGCTAAAATTGTCAGGGCTTATAACAGTAGCATGGCTTCATTTTTACCGGGGACATTAGATTAAGAACAGCTAAATATTTGGTATAAGGGCATGGGACAGTGGGTGCACCAGCAGTCCAGCACCATGTACGTAAACTTGGGCATAAAGTGGTGATTCATAGTTTGTTGCCCCGAGAAACAAACATCCAAGAAACATATGTGGGTTGGTCCCATTTTTGTTCACTCTAGCCACCTACTCCTATGTGTGGATAGCAAATCTAGTCCTGGTCATAGCACTCTGTACAGCGTTACCCCTATATTTCCCTTTTCGACCAAGAGACCAGTTGGATGACCAATCTGTACTACTTTCACCCCCTTTCCTTCCTGTTTGTACCAAGTCCGATGTACATACTAAATTCCCCCACCCCCACTTTATTTCTTGTTTGAACCAAGTACTCCCTCCGTCTGGAATTACTTGTCATCAAAATGGATGTGTCTAGAACTAAAATACATCCATTTCAATGACAAGTATTTTCAGACGGTGGGAGTACAAGATTCGACTCCATGAAGTAGCTTTACCTCTAACAATACAAGAAAAAAAGGTGACGTTGGACCATCCGATCAAGAGGGGCTGTGAGGTAGAAAATGATGCACATGCAGTGACGTAGCAAGCTGGGGAAGTAGAGCTAAGGCGGTTTCAAACGAAGATATACCTGAAGGTCGTCGGGATGTGGATAGGTGGGCGGCGGGAGGCCGGATCCGCCCACAGGCAACGACGAAGGGATCGGAGGACCTCCCGTGCCGGTGCTCGGCAAGAGATAACAGTGCGGCTGGCAGTGGGTCTCCTCCCTCGCTGTGATGATGGCCTAAACGCTACCCCCCTCCCCTTCACCGGCGGAGGGGGATACGTCCGGATCTGTAACCAGCGGTGAGGATAGAAAGACAGTGTTTTTTGAAGGGAGAAAGACAGTGTACTACCCCTATCTTGTTTAGATCTGGAGAGGATGAGAGTGTGTGAATAGAGAAACCCTAGCAAGCAAGCGCGGAGGCTCCGGCCTATATATACGTAGTGGGGTAGTTTTCCTTTTTCACTCCATCAAAACAATCATTTAAAATTGTGTACTACTACATGCCAGGTCATGGTTTTTTTAGTTGTTTATTGTTTTTTGAGATAGCTACCCGCTTGTTCCAAGTGGTGTCACGGTGTGCCAGGTCGCACTTTGTATCGTTCAAGTCTGGTACTACAAGTCCCTCCATTAAATGAACAACCACCCCCTCGTAAAAATTGTGAACAAGCCCACGGCTAAAATTAGCGGAAACGTGGGTTGCCCCAACATGCATTATTATTTATATTTTCTACTCCCTCCATTCCTAAATATAAGTCTTTTTTATTAGCCACACCTAAGACAAGAATTTTTTTTATTACTAGTGAACCCCACATGTCATAGACACAAAAAATGTGACAAGATTCCCTCAGGCAAGCCAAAGTGTGTCTAACAATTTGAGCAACTCAGGTTACGCATGTGTGGCAAGTGTGGGAAAAATAATGTGGCAACATAAGACAAACATAGTCACAATCCAAACAGCCCCGTAATTTTTTGTGACATGCATGAAAATTTGGTTAGTTAAATTTATAGTCAAAATTTGGCAAGGTGCATCAAATCAACACATGCAAGTATCAAAAGGAAAGTCATGGCATGCATGCATGCGTTGTACTCCCTCCTTTTCCAAATATAAGTCTTTTTAGAGATTGCAACAAGTGACTACATACGAAGCAGAATATGTCTACATACGAAGTAGTCCATTTGAAATGTGTAAAAAGACTTATATCGAGTGCAGTGCTTTGATGTGTCGCGTCAACTCATACAAGACCGAGAAATTTGATTACTACAACTCCCTCTCCCTTGCGGACTGAGCTCCGGTGCCTTAACTGCACCTGCCTTTGGCTGCATGACAGGAGGGCCAACCACCTGTTGGGCCCACCTGTCATAGATGCAAAGGCAAGAGGAGTAAGTAGAAGCTTTCGCTACACGCTATCCCTCCCGCACGAGGTGGACGGACATGCGGCAATGGATTTCAATACTGCAAAAGTAGGAGTAACATCATTGTTCATCTTCTCGAAGAGGCGAAGAGCCAAGCGTAACCCGAACGTGGCAGTTGCGAACTCTCGCGTGGGGCGGTGCCTTGGAGCATGCACATACTAGCTAGGCTCTTGCATGAGACAAAATTGCTATTGTTTAACAATTAAAATCCATCATCCATTGGTTGATACTCATTCTGCATAGGTCCACGCGTTTAGCACCGTTTTCCTCCTGGGGTGACCAATGTTTATTTGCTAATTAATAGCATTGCATGCAATGAATTAGCCATTACAAGTCAGTAAAAGCATGCACATCTCTCATCTCTTATTGGTTGATATGTCAAGAAACGAGAAACAAGGTAGAAGTTAATGCATCGCGCCTAAGTGTTTTGGGACTATTTGGTTTTCGTAAGACGACTTACACACCGAGACGGAGGGAGTAGTATAGCCCTGTAAACCGGAAAGGAGTATTTGCCTTTCTAGAGATTTCAACAAGTGAATAGACTACACCGTGTGCAGTACTCCCTCCCTTCCAGTTTATAGGGCTCAAATCTCAAATCTCATGAACCAAGGCATTTTGCGATTGGAGGAATGTATCTCGTACTTTACTAAACTACCCTAATTAAACTCATGCATTAATTACGTAGTTCCCTCGCTTTCCTCTCCGCCTTGGTCGCGGTGCACAATATTGAGCACTCCTATATGACTAGCCGCTCTATCTATATGCGGGACATTTCAAAGCATCCGGGCCCGCGTGCCATCCACCAAATCACAATGAGGTGCTACTGTAGAGACTCACCTATCACCTCGGTGTGGCTGTCATGACCCGTCATATCACAAAACCCACACCTTTACCAGCAGCGGTAAGGTGGCCTCCAAGTTGGACTGGACGAAGAAACCATCTTTTCACTGGAACGCTCGTTCAAGCCCTTTCTTCCCTTTCTTGAAGAAAACCTCACTCCAGGCTACTCACTTCTGCCATTTTTCTTCTGTACCGACGAAGGAAAGGTGGGCGAATCAGTTATGCTGCTATATTTTCATTCCAAGAATCTTCTTTTTGCGAAGCACCGACCGATTCTCACATCCTATTCTTTTCCCGTTTTCATTGTGATTGTAGTTTCCTTTCGATTGCTTTTTGTTTGTTAGTTCATTTATGGATCCTGGAGCACTAGGCAAAGAGTTGTCGGCAGACAACCCACTGGAGACAGCGATCTCCAGGAAGCGAGCACCGACCAACGAGTTGACCATGTTGGCGGGCCAACCCATGGAGACGATGAACTCCAAGAAACAAGCACTGGCCAAAGAGTTGATGATGTTGGCAGACGAACTCCTCAAAGAAAGTTGGAAGAACAGCAAGGGCCCCACCGTGTCTACCCCAGGAACTTTGATGGACACCTATGCAAGGTTCAAGGCCGAGTTTGAGGAGATAGTCGCCGTTGAGAAGCAGTATTCCCCTCGCAAGGTGATGGCCCCCATCAAGGACGAGGAGATGGCCCCCGGAGGGATGAGATCCCTCGTTAAGCTGCACAAGGTAAAAAATAATGGCTTATTACCATAGTTGTGGTTTTTGATTATTTGCAACATGCTTGCTAATATGTTAGGGTTGTGCAGGTGCCGGTGGACGTCCTTGATGATTCCGATGTCGCTGCCTGTCCTGTTGGCATCGCCCCGGAGATCGATTCCAGTGCCGTTGTCCATCCTGTGGACATCGCCCTAGAGATCGATTCCGATGTCGCGGTTAGTCCTGCGGACATCGCCCCAGAAATCGATTCCCATGCCGCTGTCCATGCTGTGGTCATTGCCCGAGTGATCAATGACAAGAAATAGTTGGTCGCGCTAATCCTTCAGGGTAGTTCGCATTGCCCCGTGTTTAATTACCAGAATGATGCGTGTTATTAAACCATCTTAGGGCTAGTTCACCGTCTTGTGTGGGCGGTACTTGCTACTTTTGTTTGATAGCGAATCATGCGATGAATCATGTGAACCCTCTCCGAGTTATGGAAACAGATGTATCCTCACCAGCTTTTGATGTAATATATGGCATGCTTAGATGTAAGTTTGAACTATTTATCATATCAGCAGGGCTTGTTTGATGATTCTTGGTGTTAGTAGGCTAGCTACTGTGCGAGCTATAGTACTTGCAAAACACTCACCGAAGAGAAACGTTGGGGCTGATGAGCTCGTGGTACGCTTATACTTATCCCTCATTGATCGACCAATAGCCCTAGCTCCTAAAATTGTAGGCTTAGCGATCGATAAGAAAAAAGTCGACACGGATACATTCAAGACTCATTTGATTCATAGGGTAGGAAAATCGTAGCAAAAGTCCAGAGAATGTGCAACACAAAATCATAGCAGTGCAGAGACGTACTCCCTCCGTTCGAAAATAGATGACCTAGGCGGGCTAGTTTGGCCTAGTGGGTTTCAGTGATATGACGTGGTATAGTGACGTCTAGTCTTCGCGTGAGGTAGCAGTATTGTGGGTACAGTAAGTTTTCTTGAAGAAGCGGAATTCAACGAAGTCATGATGGTTCCTTCGTCCGAACAACTTATAGTGGGAAAGGTTGGGCCTGCGATACGATCGGGGTAGACCAGGATAATTTTGTGCATGGCAGTTGGACCAGGATGGTCGACGTCCCACATGTTGGCGAATGAAAGTATTCTTTCTAATATAGAAGACGAGCAATGAGATTCATTGTTTATTTTTGATGAAAGCTATTGTCTCCACTATTACGACGGAGGAGTGTGAAACACGACAGCCCATTGAACTTGGCATGTGCACCACTCCCTCCTTATGTAATGCTCAGGTTACAACTTTTTCTCACTTTCTCTCTATCTATTTCCTCTCAAATGTTTTTTACCTTTCTTTTTTTAGACACAATTGTTTTTATGCCTTTTTAGAATTATTTTTTATACCTAGGAGCACGTGTAGAGATGGGCTCTTGCAGAGCCCACTCCTTGACTTTGTCAATGCCTCTCTCTCCTCCACATAAGGAGTACTACTTGCTATGCATGCATGCGGCGGGCAGCTGGCGTCTTGAGGGGCCAGGGTGGTGAGAGCGGGCTCCGGAAGCGGCCCGGACTCCAGCATGGCCCACCTCACATTATCACCAGGAGTCTGTGCACGGCTGGCGGGCGATCTCTTCTCCCTCCCCCGTTTCTCTCTTCTCAGTCGACGCCCGCCGAGCGATTAGATTTCGGCTATCGACGGTTTATTCAATTACGGTCCCAGATGACAGTGAAATTGCAAGCCAACACGTGTCCCCTCTGGTGAGCGGCGTGTGAGCCGGACTGTCGGGGTGCGACGCGTACGAGTCGTAAGTGTGCCGCCTTTTCCTTTAGAACTTGCGAAGCGTAACATTTTCACGCGATCGATCGATAGAAATCCAGAACAAAATGATGAGGGCGGTGCTTTCCCACTAGTTAGGCAGGCTTCGAGTGATATGGAATGCTACAGTGCTGTCCACTTGCTCCATTTTTATGTAAGCAAGAGTTTACACTTATGCAGGAGGAGTGCTAAACACCGCGGATCTGATTTTGATCGAGGGATAACTGTTCCCTGCCAAATAATAGAGGACTATTAGCGATTATAGCATGTTCATTAGGGCATCTCCAGCGCTGGCCCACAAATTTACACCGGCATCTATCCGAGGACACTGATAGATGCCATCCGATGCTGCCCGCATACCTTTCGATAACTATATGAACTAACCGGACGAAATTCGTGCAAACAAAGCAAATTTCAAATAAACCAGATGAAATTCATTACATTTCGAAAACTTTTCCTACAAACTGGACAAAATTCATTACATATTTCGCACAAACCGTACTAAAACCTACTGTAAACCTAATCTAAACGATCGCCGGTGCCCGACCACCATGTCCGGCCATGAACCCAAGAAAGCCGGCCATTGCCTTTGCCTCCTCCTCATCCGCCTCGATAACCTCCTCCTCTGGAGCACAAGGTTCTAAAGATTTCCGCCTCCATGTCGCCATCAAGTGGCTAATCAGCCGCCGATGTTTACCCCACCAAGCTTGGTGTCGACTAAGTGGAGTACTCGTGGCCTTCCTGGGACCAGAGCGGCGGCGACCTACCGTGTAATATTCTTCCTCGCTGCCGGTTGCGCCCGCACACGCACGCCGGCTTCGTGGTCGTGGCGGCGGAGGGAGGCCGGGGGGTGTCGGCGATCTCCTTCGTTTGCTCGTGCGACAGTACGTCGAAGAGAGCTTTGGAGCGTGCCCGGAGCGGAGCCGCCGATTTCCCTCGTTTGCTCCTACGACAGTACGTCCAAGAGAGCTTCGGAGCGCCAGGAGGCCATGGTTGGAGTGGTGCCGACAGAAGGAAGGGACCGGAGGAGAATAAGTGTGGGTCCTTGGCTATGGCTGGGAGCTGGGGCTCAAGTTAATATAGCGGGCGAATGGCAATGAGCCATGGTAGACGGATGGACAACTGGCCGGAGTAGGTTCATCGGGCATGAATGCGGACGCTGCTTCAGTGACTTAACTGCAGACGCGTTGGGTTACTGACATGTGGGCCCAACGGGCATCTGGCCCGCATGTTAGTGACACACCAATTGCACCTACGGTTAAGTCCGGTGAATGCGGCATTGACATTCTAGAGAGACGGTGACCGTTTCAGGCGGGAAGCGCGCGCTAGTGATGGAAGGTGTTTCGGTGTGCAGTGGCACTAAGATCGATCGCTCACGATAGTACATACTCCGTACCATACTACCATAGTACCCTCTCTAGCTAGGCTGTTTTATAGATTGTCGTTGTGATGGACGATATACATGAGCAAGGCGCTCCAAGTATGAGCGTTGGTGTTGAGCCAGGTGAATACATGCTCGGCGTTCGCGTTGGCCTCCATCAAACGTCTAAACAGTAATGTCAGGCACCGCCGGGGCGCGCAGGTGATGGGCTCGCTGTTTGCGTTGCGCCATGAGCAGGACTTTGATTTAGAGGGCGACGTGCATGCATTAGCATGCTTTGACAGCATGAGCATGAGTGTCTGACACGAAGTATTTCATTTTCATTTGGCTCACGAGGGTGCATTGCAGTGACGAGTCCGTGGTTTGATTCCCCACATACGCATAATTTTGGTTTTTACAGTATTTCTTTCTCCATTGACACGTAGGCCTGCATAGATAGATAAAGAACACGAGCTAATGAGGCGCATGCGGACTGTTTGACTGGTCAACCAGACAAATACGGAGCTATACATTCAGCCAGTGACCGTATAATCACCATATCTTGTATACAATGATCAAAGTGAGCTATCAAGACAAGTTCGATGACCGCCAATGCATTTTACTCGGTAATAAATGACCAGGATTGAAGGGGAATCCAAATTTCCATCATCTTCTGTCCTTGAGCTCTTGACAAACCAATGTACTATGAGGTTGTCCGGCCACTCCACCCCAGAGCTCTCACCTAGCGTCGTTCATGCCTCCGCGCTGCACACTAACCGATAAGGCAGCGATGGCATCCCGCCGCACCGAGTTCCTTGCCGCCCACGACCGCACACAAAATGGTAGGGAAGCGATGGCATCCCGCAGTGCCAAGTTCATCGCCACTCGCGACCTCACAACTATGTTGGAGGAATTTGAAGATGCCAAGGCAGAATGGGCGGTAGAGCAAGAGGCGGCCAAAGCCACACAGAGGGAGCAGAAAAGTCAGAAAGCACTCAAGAAAAGAGAGGCCCGCCGCCGCAAGAAAAATAGGACGCACGCGCTGCTGCGGAGAGGTCGGCGGAGATCCAAGCACGGTGGGGTGTCGCCGACAAAGCCCGGAAGTAGAATGACGGTGTCTGGCCAGCATGTGAGAAGTAGTAGTATTAGTAGTTAGTGTGTGTGTCTGTGTCTGAGTACGAGCATGTACCAGTACTACTAGTTACTACTATAGTTTTTAGAGCAAATTACCAGTACATTAGCCTAGACTAAATGGAAAAATTCCTATCCTATGCCTCAAATGGCATCTCTTTCTCTATAGGAATTGAGATGCATGTCATCTCACTTCCTATGATTTTCATATTCCTATGAAATTCCTATCCTATGAACGAAAGGAGGCCTCTGTTGGAGTAACTACTATAGCTAGCAGTACTGCTGGTACAGTAGTTTTCTTCAAGAAGCAGAATTTAGCGAATTCATGATGGTTCCTTTGTCCGAGCAACTTCAAAGTGGGAAGTGGGCCTATGATTTGACGGATCATTAGTCATTGTTACTGCGGCGCGATGATCTAGGTGACTCTCCTTTGGAGTTCTGCGCACATGACAAGTGGACGAGGATGGTCGACGTCCCACATGTTGGCGAACGGAAGTATTATTTCCGATATCGAGGAGTAAGGAAACCGCGTGGTATAGTATCACTGTTGATTGGTTCTCAAAAAGAATAGTATCACTGCTGATTTATAATTATTCTTTGTTTTTGATGAATGCTAGCGTTTCAACTCTTACGACGAAGGGTGCCAAACACGGCACGTGCTGGATGTCCCACATGTCAGTGAAAGGAGTGGGACATGAACATCGTGGTAGAGACCAGCGTAAAAAAATAGCATGGTAGAGCGTCTCCACTTCTTGCACTTCTGGGTCGGAGACCACACGTAGTAGTACTTAGTGGTATGAATGATACAAAGTGCAACCTGGAGAGAAAGACACGTCTAGTTGGAAGGTCTCGGGGCATACATGTAAACAAATATAAAAGTTAATATGTGCCTCCAACTAATATAGTAGTAGTAGAGTACTTAGGCACGTACTCCATAACATCATCGTGCATTCCACGTACAACATTTAGTGGTAGTACATAGTAAGAGACAAATGCCGCCCAAGAGTTCCCTTCTCGACCTACTTTTGGGTGTTTGGTAGAGTGTATGGAGGGTGCATGAGTCCACACTAGTTTAGCACAAATACACTAGAAGCATGCATGAAGAGATCATGCATGAAGAGGGGTGTTGAGTTGAGCATGCATGAAGAGGGAACAACTATGCTGAGATGAGAACGCAACCAAACACACCCTATATGCCACGCATGTTCATACCATTTGTGCCTTTCTACTTCACTTACTGCGCTACATTACTCAGGTTCGTACGTCCACTCCTGGGTACATGTCCGTCTCGTAGTTCCAGTCCTACGTGTTCTTCATATAGATGGAACGATCCTTGCATAACACGTGCACCTTGATGCTAGATGTTTCGCGTGTTGGCAAAAGGATGAACAAAGCTTTAAAAAAATATAGTGGAAGTACATAGATTTCTGATGACCGAGAAGGAGCAAGGAACCTCGTGGTGGAGCATCTGCACTCATAATATTTAATATTATTCAGCGATATAAAATCAACCAATCATCTCCACAGTGGACTGGAAGAGTACAAAACACGGCAGCCCAGTGTAGTTACATCATACTTGTACATGGCTAACCCACGCTATCACCATATTTCTTGGCTTCCGTGCGACACCTATGTCTAGTAATCCAGCAACCTATATCGCTTCTCCCTCCTCGTCTCTATCAAAGTGCGGCAGGCCGGCGTTTTTGCCGTCTATTGAGGTCGGTTAACTCATCACATGTTAGCGACATGCCAAGAGCATCCTAAAAAAAATTCCTTTCACGTTCCGTTTTCAACTAGAAAACAAATCCTTTCACGTACGAATTTGACTGTATGCTTTGAGCAACTTGCATGTCCTATACTGCTCCTGTTTGATACTCTAACTTAGCTAGAGGTTAGACTAACTCATGACTAACCCTGAACTAACTGTAGCCAAAGAGGTGTTTGGGTGACAGGGTTAGATTGACAATAAATGCACTTGATGGAGAGAGAAAAGTGTTTTTTCAGTGGTCCCAATGAGAACTATCTCTAGTTAACACCTCTTGGGTGGGATAGTCTTTTTTGGTGGGTTCGGTTCAACTTGCTCCAATTTAAACCCTCATGCTTGGATACTTTAGGGCTATTTGAGCCCCAACTAGCTCAAACTAACTCTAACCCATGGATCCAAACAGGGCCTATGGCCAGTCTCGACGAGGAGCAGTCACGTGCATTGGGAAGCGGCGCTCTCTCGTCCGTCGCGCCACTTCAAAGCCAGCGCCAGTGAGAGATCGCCTCCGCTCTGGCCGGGCATTAATGCGGCACTTACGCTCCAGGGCGACGCTGACCGTTTCACGCGAGAAGCGCGCGCTGGCAAGGGAGTATAGGTTTTGAACCGTTTCAGGTGTAGTACTAGTAGCTTGCAAAACTACTCAATTATTGCACTCAGTTTCCTAAGAAATTGTGGTAGAAAACGTTACTCCACAGCCCGCTTCCCTTCTCCTTCCTCTTCCACCTCCCGCGCACGTCCGCAAGAAGCGACCGGTCAACCCTTACATAGGACAAAAAGATGCATGCATGACCACTAAAATTTCCATATTAAAGCGCCGCTCCGGCGGGAGTATGGCGTATGTTGTTATCTTCGGCCGGGCCATGGCTACCGGGCGACGGCGACAAGAGAAGAGGCGGCGGGAGGGGAATGAATGCAGCTGCTGTTTGGGTTCGCCTTCCGGCTTAAATAAATGCGCAGCATCACGTGTACCCGTGGGTGGACAAATTGTAACATACGTGTCTACTTAAGTAGGTGTCACGTAACTGGTTTGTGTGTGAGAGAGATTCTGAGAGACAGAGTGGTGTGTGCGACTCTACTCTTCGGGCATGTACTCAACCTTTTGCATTGGGATATAAGTATAATGGTATTTACTTTAGCTAGTGATTTACGTGGCCATCTTAACGTGGTTGTGTCAAAAAAATGTCACTTCCTGCTCATGACTTGCATTATATAATTACAAGCAAGATTCTCGTGCATTGCACGGAACATCAATATGCATTTTTTACAAAACACATGTTGTGATTGACCCATGCAGGAGTAATCCCATGTGTAAAAACTGATGATATCTCGAGAATTTTATCGGAAAACTAGTATCTCGAGAATGTCATCGAAAAAATGAAAGATGAGAGATAAGGCGAGGAGGAGTGGAGTGTGGTGTTGACTGGTGGTCGGAATGGGCGGAGGCATGGGGATGAACAGCGCCAGTAGGCGGCAGCGGCCACCATGCATGCTAGATTGTTCCGGAGACTTATTCCTTTTTTAATTGCTGAGCAATGAGGTTGTGGGAGATAATGATGTGGAGAGAGGTGCGGGTATCTTTTGTAAAATTATCATAGTTTGCTTTCTGTCCATCAGATATAGATCATACGGTCTGTATTACAAGATGGCAGGCACACCATCATCCGCAACTCGTTTTTTATAAGGGTACAGATGATAAGTTTGCTGACTACTAAAGTAAAGTGCAATTTGTCCATGTTATGCAAGTAAATAAAGGTGATTGTTTATCATACGGGTAAGGTTGGATGAAGGGTGGTAGGAACAAATGCTCCGCCTAGAGCATGTGTGTGAGAGATGGAGTCTTAGTGTGTGTGTGTGTGTGTGTGTGTGTGTGTGTGAGAGAGAGAGAGATAGAGATGGAGTCTTAGTTTGTGTGTGTGTGAGAGACAGAG
>NC_041382.1:393596401-393626899 GCF_002162155.2 Triticum dicoccoides
TCGGGGATATAGGGGAAGAGTGAGAGGCGGCGGGGGGGGGGGGGTAGCTAGAAGCAGATTGTTAAGTGTGAGTGTGTGTTTTACCCATCCAGGCGGAAGTTATGTGCACAAAAGTGGAGAATGATTCGATGTGGCGTTAGGATTGAGGGTAATTAACTATGTATGGAGACATAGAAACCTTGAACGTGCATGTGTGAGAGGTATACATGTATACGTGGGATGTGTGTGTGTGCGCGTGCGCATGATTGAGATAAAAGAAAGAAGACATAAGTCATAAGATCAATGACATGGGAGAGACGGATTGGTATGACAATATGCATGCATGTGAGAATGTAGGGAAGAAGGCCCGAAAATTGAGCATGTGTTTTTGTCTTTAAGAGATAGTGGCGTGGGCTGGAGCATGCATCTATGGCGAACAGAGGGAGTGAGGCACAACGGTTGTGCAAAAGAGATCAACATATAAATGCATATGTATGGAGAGACATATATAGTGTGGGTGATAGGAAGCAAGACTCTGTGCGAGAAAGAAATGTTGACGGAGAAACTGCAGATAGATACAGAGATGGAGATGCTAGCTAGAGGGACATTCGCAAGTTTGGGTGTTGGAGATGACCGCCGGGTGGTTCAGAGGATGAAGTTATATATGTGTGTGAGAGGGCACTTGAGTGCATGTAGAGAGAAACATATGTAGTGTGCGTGATAGGAATCAAGAGTCGGGGCGAGAAAGAAGGTTGATGGAGAAACAGATAAATAGAAAGATAAAGATGCTAGCTAGTGTGCGTTAGAGATAGGTGTCGAGTGGATCAGAAGGCTGAGTTATGTGTGTGGCTGTGAGAGAGATAGAGAGAGGGTGCATGTGAGTCACATACAAATAGATATCAGAGGGAAATGAGATCCCGAGAGACGGAGTTTTGTGTTTGTGAGAGAGAAAGATATTTCACAATGAGAGTGATAGCTAAAGAGACATATGAGGGAACGCAAGATATCTCTAGGGAGAGTGTGTGTGTGAGCGACATACAAGAGAACAATGGAGAAATATGAGACCCTCGGAGACAGAGTTTGTGTTTGTGTGTGAGAAAGAGATATTTAAGAGGAAGAGTCGTTGGTTCTCATATCTAAGGAGCGAAAGACATCTCTGTATGAGGGGTGTGCGAGTGGCACACATGGGAATAGTAGAGAGAAATGAGACCCCGAGAGACAAAGTTTTGTGTTTGTGTGAGAGAAAGAGATTCCACATAGAGAGAATCATAGTTAGAGGCACATAGCAGGGAGCGAGATATACTTAGAGAGAGATAGAGTGATAAAGGTCGAGGGATAGAGTACCGTCAGTGTGTTACGAAGATAAAAGATCATAGTTGACATACAGCTAGCACGAGAGATACCTGAGAGACGATGAACGCGTATAGGTCCAGAGAGATAGTCCTATATAAGCATGAGTGATAGATATATGAGACGAATATCTGGATTAAAGGGGATTCAAATATTTAAAATGGAGATCATGACATCGATAATATCATAAGGCAAATTTGTGTATCAAACATGCATATTCATTTGAATTTGGGCACACGTGTAATGTTATATAGTTTATCAATATTGGTGATCCATAGATTCTTTAATTACAAACAATGCATGGTTTATATGCAATTAATGTCTAAACGGGATTACACTATATGTTGCGTGTGTGAAACACATTATACATGTTTGATAAGTAAAAAAACCCGCATGAAACACACATTAATTGGAGACAGTTAGCGAGGAATGCATATATTGGATTTCAACATAAAGTGGTTTCAAATATTTGAAAATCCAAAATGACGGATACAACCTTATGAATCTGAGATCATGCCATTTGTAAACCATATTTATGTATATATGGTGTTGTGCTTTTGAAAGTGTATATAAAAAATGATGTATATAGAATGTAATTCCAATTGAAAATGGATCCCGCCCGGAAAAAAATAGAGTACAAACGGGATTCGAATTGAGTTGGCATGGTAAACGTGCACTCCGCAATATTTGAACGAAGCGGGGAAAGTCACAGTAACCACCCAAAACCAAAATCTGTGAGATGGAAATTACTACTGCCTATCCCTGCCATGCAAGGCCTATCTGCTGGATTTCTATAGGTTTTGATAGGGGTAGGTTTGTAAGTTCACCCAAACGTGACGTAACCGCCTCTCACCCGGATTCATACACGGTGGGCGCCAAAACATAGTGTGTTCTCGGCCAAAATCGACTCCCTCCCCGATTCATATTCATAGACGGTGGCCGCCAAAAACAAACTCTCATCGGAAAATATTCGGTGTATGCGAGATTACCGTCCTATCCCCAACCGACTAATATTGCTGGGATGTAGTAGAAATTTGAAATGGAGGCTAAGTTTGTAAATTTCCTCGCATTTTGAGACAAGCGCGCCCTGAATACATGGTTCGCCCCTTCCTCTCTACCTCCCTTTTCCCCATTCGTACTCCGTGGGCGCCAAAACACCCTCTCCACCCCACCCTCCTCCGTCTGCCGCCGTCCGCCACCCCATGCACCGCCGTCCTCCTCCACCATGCCGGAGCTGATACCCCGACGCCGCCGTCCATTACAAGAGATCGACCTCTCTCATCCACGGCTTCGGACCGGGATCCTTGCATCCCGTCCTCTCACTTCATCCCCGCGTCGTCCACCTTGCCGGCGCCGCTCCTACGACCGTCTCATCCACCGCGCCCCGCCGCCACTGTCTACCCTCCTAGATTTGCTTCCATGCCGCCGACAGCCATCGCTACCGCAACACCGTCAAATTCTCAGCAGATGCATACACGACGCCGCACCAGAGGCGGTACTCTTTCGTATCTGCTCAACTTATTTATCGCAGAAAGAAAATAGATCGCCACTGCTTTACTCTGATTTCTTGTTTTGGTTGCGAAGTTGCCTTTGTCTGGTTTGCACCTTCAGATCTACCATGGCACTCTCAACACTATACTCCCAATGCTTATGGTTTTCCCCTTTTATATTCCACACTAGTTAAATCATAGTAGACTAAATTTCAAAATTGGGTCAGTCAATTTTTCAGAGCTCACCGGAGTTCGCCGGTGCAAACGAAGGGGCTCGGGTGGTTGTGGGGCCTCGCCGAACAAAGAAAAATCAATGCAGGTGGGGGTTGGGGCGAGGGTGGGGGGTGGGGGTGGCAGAGGAACACAGGCGGTGGGGGCCGGTGGTCCGGCCGGCGGCCCGTGCGGTGTTCTGTATGGGAAGAATAAGAGACAAGGAAGAAGAAGGGTTAGGAGACGTAGGATCTTCATCCAACCGCCTGAAATGGTTGACAGATAGCTGGGAGTTGCATTCTTAATGCGCTCTGGTTCATCATGTGTGGGCACTGTGCAACCAACATTTTATTATCCAAAATCTGCTTACTCTTCTATACCATGTTCCTCTTCCGTTCTTCTTTAATATGTACTCTCTATGTTACTAAATACAAGTCTTTGTATAGATTCCACCATGGACTACATATGGAGCAAAATGAGTGAATCTACACTCTAAAATGGATCTGGATACATCTGTATGTGATCCATAGTGGAAATCTCTACCAAGACTTATATTTTGGAACAGAGGGAGTATGATAGTACTACAGTATGTTCCTTGTACTGAAGATGAGCAGGGACATTTGCAGTGTAGAGGTCTATACGGTCGGTTGTGATGGACACTTTGAGCCTCTTTGATTCGTAGGATTTTGTAAACATAGGAATAGGATTTGTAGTGACCTGCCCACTTGAATCCTATAAGAATAGCAAGGAAATGCGGGGAGCTACGTCGCCTCTGAGAGTTACACTGATATTAACAGTAATGCACCTTCACTTGAAGAGAGCTGGTATCCGAAGCCTTTCTAGCTGTACTGGCAATACTAGCACATATATTGCAGCAAGTTCCACTTTGCCGATTTTACTCTGATGCTTAAGGTTTTCCCGTTATATCTACACTATGATCTGTGTATCTGCTTTGTGTCGCACTAGTAGCAGTCCACTCTTGAAGCTAAACACTGCAATGACTTACAAAATTGGCACCAAGGCATTGAGTGCCATTCTAGATGCAATGAAACTCATACGCTCCCCACCTGTTGACTCTTGTTCAGAATATGTTCCTAATGACTCTTGTTCAAAATTGCCACATATAGAGAGACAACATGGAATTGCATTTCTTTGGGTGTTGTGATTCATCATGAGTGGGCAACCAACATTGTATGCAATGAAGCGGAACCTCAAGAATATGCTTCATCTTCTGTTCTTTAACATGTTCCTCTTTGTTTATTCTGTATTTAGTACATACAGTATGTTCCTTGTCAGGAAGGGGTGCAGGGACATCTGCAGCCAACAGCTGATAGAGCTGGCCTGTACGTGATCGATAGGCTTTCAATTACTAGCGGCAATACAACACTGTATTTTCAAGCCAGTTCCACTTTCCCGATTTATATATCGTGGTTATGGTGTACCCCTGTTATGTACACTATGGTCTGCCTAGTTGTTGTGTGCTCTTGTTATCATGGTTTGGCAATAAACTCTCTATATAGTATATTATGAACCTATCATCTACCAACTATCTACTTCTGGAGCCTATTTTTTTTGTGTACTTGTGCTAGATTATATAAATGCACGCACCATATTATAGCACACATGAGCTCTCTCATCAGAATCTAGTGATAGCACACAAGTGTTTACAGGGGCGCCCCTATATTAGAATATCATCTGCATTACAAAGATAATCTCACAACTATTTATGTTTTCATGGTTCTTAGATATTATACGCAATTACATTGAATATCAGAATCCGGGCATCAGAAGAATATTGTGGAACACTACAATGACTTACAAAATTGGCACCAAGGCATCGAGTGCCATTCTGGATCCAATGAAACTCATACGCTCCCCACCTGTTGATTCTTGTTCAGAATATCATCCTAATGACTATTCTAACCTCGAGGAGTCAAAGGCAGATGGCCTGTCCTGTTCACCCATCAAGGTGCCTATTCTAATTTGGCAAGGTTTTATTGATTGCGCGTATCTTGCATATGTTGTCTTGCATTTCTTCTACTTTGTTGCACCGCTATCTGCTTAGTTTACTCATCATATAACTCGAGATGCCATGCCCATCCATTATCAATACATATTACATCTGTCATCATACCATGTTTTTCCACTCAAATGTTGTTCTTGTGCATCAGACATCAAAAAGGAAGCGGGTGATTGCCGAACCTGAAGGGGTACCAGCAAAGTCCTTGAAAAATGTGGTGGTGCCGGAGAAATCAGACAGCGCCCCACTTATATTGGCTGTACAACGAGTGACACAAAACGTAGGACCGACTCCAGCAGACTGTACCCATACTTCACTGGCCACACCACTAGCACCACCACACAGGGCCTGCACTCCAGCAAAAGGTATACCGATTTCATTTGCCATGGCACCAGCCGTACCACAGAAAAATCCCACTCTAGCAAAAAGTACAGCAAGTCCGTCGGCCGAAGACCTATCGCAACTTCAGAGACGACCAATTCCTGCAGATTGGAACCCCATTCCATTCATTCCTAGTTTAAAAGACAATGCTATCAATGTTGTTAGGGACTACATGCATATATTCCCATCATGGGTAGATTATAGTGAAGACAAACACCATTGTCACATTTTCCTGTCCAACTTACGTGTAAGTGCTATTATTCATGGTTATTATTTTCCCGTTTTCTGCTGATTGAACACATCAATGATTTACATTACATTGTAGTAACTAGGCAAGGGTCAATCTGGATAGTCATGACGAGAAAAGCTTGCTTGTGCTTTTCAAGGAAGCATTACAGCAGTATCGGTGTTACCTGAGGAAATAACACTTTGATGGCAAGTCTATAAACGAATTTCTGGTGAAGTCCCTTGTGCTAAATTTAGAAGACATTGAATGGAAAAACCTTGTTATGCACTGGTCTCGTTCCCAGGATGAGGTACTGTCTATGAAATCACATGACAATTTGAACTTCTACTTTTTCGCATGTGCCTTACTGATCTTTTTTGCAGGAAATTTGCTCGAAGAAGAATTCCGGTTTGAAAAGAACGACAGGATATCGCAAATATGCTGCCCGCTGCTTTGCTCTTGTTAATACATGTTGTCATGTATCACTGTACTTGCATACATACCTGGTTCATTATGTGACAGCTGTATGCATGATAGCTTGCTTATCAATTGTTCTCTCCAAATTATTTGATCTGTATGAATGGTTACATTAGTGTAGAATATATCCAATGCCAATGAATTTTTTTAGCTCTGCATTGTTCTTGTAAGTACATGCTATCCTTTATCAGTGTACTTATATTGACAGGTAGTTGTTCATGTACCATCACTCTGCAGCTTATTTTCCTTTGCCCTCCATTTTCTACACATCAGATCTATATTTACTCTTACCATAAGGTTGGTACTGAAGAAGTTTAGTTGTGCTTTTCTCTTGGCTGTGCCTTTTGCCTGTATCGCTGCACATACATTTATAGCTACTTGGTTATGTAGCATCACTCTTCATCTTATCTTAAATATTCTCCATTTTTTCGTATATTATCACAACTATATTTACTCTTAACAAAATTTAGAATAAAGGCAATGCTTATGAAGAAGATTCTGTGGTAAACTTCTTGAATTGCCCCCCCCATCAGCATGGACAAGGTCTTTATAGAGCTTGTCTTCACTAGTAATGTAAGTTTGTCCTTCTCAAGCCTTCAAACTTTGTTGTGTATATTTGGTTAGGCATGACTGCAACAACTGTTTATTTTTGGTGTTTGCATCAAATTGCATGTTTAAAGTTTATTATGTAGTTCATAAACAAAAGTTTGTCCTTCTCAATTTAAGTTTTCAGTTGTACAACCAAGTTCCTTCTTCATACCATGTAAATTTAACTATACAGAGCAAGTGATCTTCTTTTGCACTGCATGTATGCTTCTGTTCTTCATCCGTAATCCAGTGGTGTGGTGAACCTACCCACTACAGCAAGATGTCATATTCTGCAATGTCTTAACTATGAACAATGTCATATCATTCTACTATTATTTAAACCGTCTCTTTATTTGCCAATCTGAAATGGGATAAATTGACAGCACACTAACCATTGATACTTATGAGTTCTTGATCTGTAATCCAGTGGTGTCGTGAAGCTGCCAACTCCTTCACAATGTCATTTCATGCCATGTCCTGAGCTAAACAATACCATATTGTGTTAATGCAATTTTAAACTGTGTCACTTTATTTATCAATAAGAAATGTGATGAATTGTCAGCACTGATACTTTAATGTGCAAAACCTGTCATCTGTCTACTTGTTTATCTTTCAGAGTGAGGAAGATATAAGTGTTGAACAAGCACAGTCTCATCATCTTGCTCAGCTTCTTGCGCTGCAGCTCGCCAGCAGGGCTAAGCGTTCTTGAACTCTATTGAAGTGTTGTTGGTTTTCTATATTATTTTGTCGGTGTGTTTATTTGCACTGGTGGCAATCTTTGATGCCTAGTGTATGTAATCTGCTGTCTGCTTGTGCTTTATTATCATAGTGGCGAACTTTGATGCCCAATGGATGTAATATGCCATAATTTATTTATTGTATAGTCTAGGTTTTTTCTTATTCATGATGCTGCAGTTATTTGACTGTATATATATCCCGTCTTCGTAGTAAACAGGCCAAACCATAAAATTACGGTACATAATCGGGTCGTCATGCAATCACGATGTATGATCCGCATCATGGGACCCGTCCTCTTGGTCCGTTAAAAGGCCAAAAGTAAACTGGCCCACTAGTAGATTCGGGCCTTTAATAGGCCGAGTAACCCCCGGCCCTCTTTTCGCAAGAAAACTCAATGGGCTTTTAGGAGGCTGAGAAGTTGGTTGGGCCTGAAACGTGCCGAACAACTCACGGGCCGGCAGCAGCCCAAAATGGACCCCGGCCCATGATTGTGCGAATCAAATCATGGGCTTTTAACATGCCAAAATTGTCTCGGTCCTTGTTTGGCCCAATCAGATATCGGCTGCGAGCAAGCCGGATGCAAACCGGGCCGTAGTTAGGCCCAACTATATGACGGTCTTTTAACATACCAAAATTAATATAGGGCCAAAATGTTAAACGAGCCCTTAACAGGCCGAAACTAATATCAGGCTGAATTACAAAATGGGCCTTTAGCAAGTGGGCCCAAAAGCATAGCGTCCAGTTGACGGGCCGAATCTGATATGGGCCATAATTGAGCCCAAAGCCTCTTAAAGGGCCGGACCTGATCTGGGCTGTGATTTGGCCCAGAACGTGGTAGGCTTTTAACAGGCCGGATCTCATATGGGCCATTATTAGGCCCGGAACATGGCAGACCATTAATGGACAGGATCAAATATGGGCCGACATTTGGCCCAAAACATGGCAACCAGTTAATGGGCCAGCCTACTAGGGTCCTCAAAATCTTGTGGGCCTACAGCTAGGCCGGCCCATTAATGTCGGTGAAACCTCGTGGGCCTTTAGCTGGGCTGGCCCATTATGGTCCGCAAGAATTTTGTGGGCCTTTACCTAGGCCGGCCCATTATGGCACACAAAAACCTTGTGGGCCTTTATCTGGGCCAGCCCATTATGGTCCGCAAAATCTCATGGGCCTTTAGCTGGGCCGGGCCATTATGGTCTGCAAAATCTTGTGGCCCTTTAGTTGGGCCGACCCATTTAAACTTGATGGGCCGGTCCACGTGTCAACATATCATAGGCGCGTCTCGCCCATTGGATGAGTGACACCTGTGCCAACGCGGACCTGACACATGTCTCCTCCAGCCAATGATGATTTTACAAGTGGAAAATCCCCATTGGTCGGGGCTGTTAACGGGTTATCCGAATCCAAAACCCAACCCAATAGCTTAACGACGTTCCATTACGGTGGATGCCACTTGTCGGTCACCCTTGACGAAAGCACTTCTGTGACGCGCGATTTATCGTCATGGAAGTGGACACTTCCGTGATGATAATTTTGGTAATGTTATGGAATACTTCTACGACAGCACAGGTATGACTATCTTGATTCTCTCATAAAATCGTCATGGATGTACATGCAGGACAAAAAACAAGACCTACTGTGACAAACACATATCATCACGGAAGTGTATTTTTTTGTAGTGTATGCTACTTTGCTGCATCACCCTTTCCTCTTCAATGGAAAACCAACGCATGATCAAGAGGTAGCAAGACGGATTTCTGGTGTCGTTGTCGGGGAGGCTTATGTCAAGTCAAGTCAAGATCTACAACTAGCCATTTTTGGCGCCATTGCAAGTCAAGACACACCAAGTACACATCACAAACTCTTATCCCTCGCATTACATTTTTTGCCATTTGCCTCTCGTTTTCCTCTCCCCCACTTCACCTTTGCCTTTTCTTCGCCTTCTTCCCTTATGTATTTTTGTTTGTGTTTCCACGTGCCTTCTATTTGCTTGCATCTTTTCTTGCTAAAAATCTATTGATATGGATCCACTTAAAGTGTTCTACTTGGATCATCTTCGATCCTTATGCGCTCATGCTGAAACCCCAACTAGCCTAGTTGATGGGAAATCTTTAGATGAGCATGCTCATTTTGTGAGCCACCCTTTGTCTAAAAAAGGGAGACTCTTATGGTATCAAGTAAACAGATTGCTATGTAATGCTTGGAATCTTTGTGAAATCTATGATTTTATTTGTTGCTCTAAGAACCCTAAAAAACACCTTCCCTACCTATGTGAGTTTAATGATAATGAAATCTTATCTTCTTATGCAAAGGGTGTTTATAGTTACTATGATATCGAATAAATTGAAGAATTTGTCATTTTTAAGGGTGCTCGTGAAGTTGCTTATTTAATTGAAAAGTATGATATTATTTTCCACAAATCTGAAAATTCCGACATACTTAAATATAGTGATGAAAACTATGCTCATAATGTCTATGTTAAAGAATTTATTGAAAGAATGACCGTTGCTTTGGAAGAAAATGATACGCATGAATCCATAGATAATTATGATTCCCATGATTTGGTTGAAATATTCCTTGATGAACATGATGCTTGCTATTCTTGTGGCCATGATGCCAATATTTATGAAGACGAATTTGCTATAGTTCCTTATGTTAAAAATGAGATCGTTGCTATTGCACCCATACTTGAGAGTTCCTTCGATGAAAAGCATGATTGCAATGATTTTACTATAAATTCTCTTGATGTCAATTGTGCTAATAATATGCAAAACCCTAAGGTGGGGGATGCTTGTTTTGCTATGTCTACTATTTGTTGCAATGATCATGATTGGGGTGATTCTTCTTACGATCTTGAAAATTTATTTAAGCCCCATGATGAATATAAGATTGATAATAGTGTGGGTTCGAAAGAGTGTCCACTTTAGATCCCACATATTTGGGGCATGTTCAATCTTTTGAACTTCTTGATAAAAGTGGGTTTGGAGAGGTCATGACTTTAGTTAATGTTAATCCCACTATTTTGGAAGAGTGTCAACTTTGCATGCATGTGGATCATGTTGAGAATATTTTATGTGATAGCTATATTGTTGAATTTTTTTTCTTATGATCCTACATGTAATTATTTTGAGAGAGGAAAATATGGTTGTAGAAGTTTTCATGTTACTAAATTACCTCTCTTCATGTTGATATTGCTATCGTCACTTTCTTCTTCCTTGTATATGCTAGCTTTTTTGTTTGCTTATAATATGCCTATGCATAGCAAGTATGTTAGATATGTGTTTGTCACGTGTTTTAAGATGCTCTCTTTGCGCTTCAGTTCTTGTCTTTCATGTGAGCATCATTAGAATTATCAATGCCTAGCTAAAAGGCTTTAAAGAAAAGCGCTTGATGGGAGGCAACCCAATTTTATTTTTGTTTCTTGATTTTTGTTCCTGTTTAGTAATAAATAATTCAAATATCCTCTGATTAGATGTGGTTTTATGTTTTAATTAGTGTTTGTCCCAAGTAGAACCTTTGGGAAGACTTGGGTAAAGTCTATACGATCTTGCTGTAAAAAACAGAAACTTTTGCGCTCACGAGATTAGCTGCCATTTTTTTACCAGGGAGTGCTTTTGAGTTGATTCTTTTTGCACCTGATTAATATACAAATTCCTCACACCCACCAATTTATTTCAGAATTGTTAGAGTTACAGAAGTATTTGAAAGTTACAGATTACTACAGAGTGCTCTGTTTTTGACAGATTCTGTTTTTCGTGTGTTGTTTGCTTATTTTGATGAACCTATGAGTAGTATCCGGGGGTATGAATCATAGAAAAGTTGGAATACGGCAAGTTTAACACCAATATAAATAAATAATGAGTTCAATACAGTACCTAAAAGTGCTGGTTTGTTTTCTTATACTAACGGAGCTCATGAGATTTTCTGTTTGAGTTTTGTGTTGTGAAATTTTCATGTTTTGGCTAAAGATTTGATGGATTTGGAATAAGGAGTGGCAAGAGCCTAAGATTGGGGATTCCCAAGGCACCCCCAAGGTAAAATTCAAGGACAACCAAAATCCTAAGCTTGGGGATGCCCCGGAAGGCATCCCCTCTTTTGTCTTCGTCCATCGGTAACTTTACATGAGGCTATATTTTTATTCACCACATGATATGTGTTTTGCTTGGAGCGTCTTGTATGATTTGAGTCTTTGCTTTTTAGTTTACCGCAATCATCCTCGCTGAATACACCTTTTGGAGAGACACACATGAATCGGAATTTATTAGAATACTCTATGTGCTTCACTTACATCTTTTGAGCTAGTTAAATTTTTGATCTAGTACTTCACTTATATATTATTAGAGCATGGTGGTGGTTTAATTTTATAGAAATTATTGATCTCTCGTGCTTCACTTATATTATTTTGAGAGTCTTAAACAGCATGGTATTTGCTTTGGTTATAAAAATAGTCCTGATATGATAGGCATCCAAGATGGGTATAATAAAAACTTCCATAAAAAGTGCATTGAATACTATGAGCAGTTTGATACTTGATAACTGTTTTGAGATATGAAGATGGTGATATTAGAGTCATGCTAGTTGAGTAGTTGTGAATTTGAGAAATACTTGTGTTAAAGTTTGTGATTCTCGTAGCATGCACGTATGGTGAACCGTTATGTGATGAAGTCGGAGCATGATTTATTTATTGATTGTCCTCCTTATGAGTGGCGGTCGAGGACGGGCGATGGTCTTTTCCTACCAATCTATCCCCCTAGGAGCATGCGTGTAGTACTTCATTTCGATAACTAATAAATTTTGGCAACAAGTATGTGAGTCCTTTATGACTAATATTGAGTCCATGGATTATACGCACTCTCACCCTTCCACCCTTGCTAGCCTATCTAATACCGTGCACCTCTCGCCGGTATCATACACCCACCATATACCTTCCTCAAAACAGCCACCATACCGACCTATTATGGCATTTCCATAGCCATTCCAAGATATATTGCCATGCAACTTACCACTGTTTCGTTTATTATGACACGCTCCATCATTGTCAGATTGCTTTGCATGATCATGTAGTTGACATTGTATTTGTGGCAAAGCCACCGTTCATAATTCTTTCATACATGTCACTCTTGAATCATTGCATATCCTGGTACACCGCCGGAGGCATTCACATAGATTCATATTTTGTTCTAAGTATTGAGTTGTAATTTTTGATTTGTAAGTAAATAAAAGTGTGATGGTCATCATTATTAGAGCATTGCCCCATGTGAGGAAAGGATGATGGAGACTATGATTCCCCACAAGTCGGGATGAGACTCCGGACTTTAAAAAAAATAAAAGAGGCCAAAGAAGCCCACCAAAAAAATGAGAGAAAAGAGAGAAGGGGCAATGTTACTATCCTTTTACCACACTTAGGCTTCAAGGTAGCATCATGATCTTCATGATAGAGAGTCTCCTATGTTATCACTTTCATATACTAGTGGGAATTTTTCATTATATAACTTGGCTTGTATATTCCAATGATGGGCTTCCTCAAAATGCCCTAGGTCTTCCTGAGCAAGCAAGTTGGATGCACACCCACTTAGTTTCTTTTGTTGAGCTTTCATACACTTATAGCTCTAGTGCGTCCGTTGCATGTCAATCCCTACTCACTCACATTGATATCTATTGATGGGCATCTCCATAGCTCGTTGATACGCCTAGTTGATGTGAGACTATCTTCCCCTTTTTTGTCTTCTCCACAACCACCCTTCTATTCCACATATAGTGCCATGTCCATGGCTCACGTTCATGTATTGCGTGAAGATTGAAAAAGTTTGAGAACATCAAAAGTATAAAACAATTGCTTGGCTTGTCATCGGGGTTGTGCATGATTTAAATATTTTGTGTGATGAAGATAGAGCATAGCCAGACTATATGATTTTGTAGGGATAACTTTTTTTGGCCATGTTATTTTGAGAAGACATGGTTGCTTAGTTAGTATGCTTGAAGTATTATTATTTTTATGTCAATATTAAACTTTTATCTTGAATCTTTCGGATATGAACATTCATGCCACAATAAAGAAAACTACATTGAGAATTATGCTAGGTAGCATTCCACATCAAAAATTCTGTTTTTGTCATTTACCTACTCAAGGACGAGCATGAATTAAGCTTGGGGATGCTTGATACGTCTCCAACGTATCTATAATTTTTCATTGTTCCATGCTATTACATTACAAAATTTGGATGTTTAATGGGATTATTTATATTTTATATTATTTTTGGGACTAACCTATTAACCGGAGGCCTAGCCCAAATTGCTGTTTATTGCCTATTTCAGTGTTTCGCGGAAAAAGAATATCAAACGGAGTCCAAACGGAACGAAACCTTCGGGAACATGATTTTTGGAACAAACGCAATCCAGGAGACTGGGAGTGGATGTCAAGGAAGTAACAAGGCGGCCACGAGGTAGGAGGGCACGCCTAGGGGGGTAGGCGCGCCCCCACCATCATGGGCCCCTCGTGGCTCCACCGACCTACTTCTTTCGCCTATATATACTCATATACCCTGAAAACATCCAGGAGCACCACGAAACCCTATTTCCACCACCACAACTCTCTGTATCTGTGAGATCCCATCTTGAGGCCTTTTCCGGCGCTCCACCAGAGGGGGAACCAATCACGGAGGGCTTCTACATCAACACCATAGACTCTCTGATGATGTGTGAGTAGTTTACCTCAGACCTTCGGGTCCATAGTTATTAGCTAGATGGCTTCTTCTCTCTCTTTGTTTCTTAATACAAAGGTCTCCTCGATATTCTTGGAGATCTATTTTATGTAATATTCTTTTGCGATGTGTTTGTCGAGATCTGATGAATTGTGAGTTTATGATCAAGTTTATCTATGAACAATATTTGATTCTCCTCTGAATTGTTATATGTATGATTTAATATCTTTGTAAGTCTCTTCGAATTATCAGTTTGGTTTGGCCTACTAATTTATCTTTCTTGCAATGGGAGAAGGTCTTAGCTTTGGGTTCAATCTTGGGGTACTCGATCCCAGTGACAGAAAGGGAAACGACACATATTGTATTGTTGCCATCGAGGATAAAAAGATGGGGTTTATATCATATTGCTTGAGTTTATCCCTCTACATCGTGTCACCTTGCTTAATGCGTTACTCTGTTCTTATGAACTTAATACTCTAGATGCATGCTGGATAGCGGTCGATGTGTGGAGTAATAGTAGTAGATGCAGGCAGGAGTTGGTCTACTTGTCACGGACGTGATGCCTATATACATGATCATGCCTAGATATCTTCATAATTATTTGATTTTCTATCAATTGCTCGACAGTAATTTGTTCACCCACCGTAAAATATGCTATCTTGAGAGAAGCCACTAGTGAAACCTATGGCCCCGGGTATATTTTCCATCATATATGCTTCCAATCTATTTTATTTTGGAATCTTTACTTTCCATTCTATATCATAAAAATACCAAAAATATTTATATTATCTCTATCAGATCTCACTCTTGCAAGTGGCCGTGAAGGGATTGACAACCCCTTTATCGCGTTGGTTGCAAGGTTCTTATTTGTTTGTGTAGGTATAAGGCGACTTGTGCGTAGTCTCCTACTGGATTGATACCTTGGTTCTCAAAAACTGAGGGAAATACTTAAGCTACTTTTCTACATCACCCTTTCCTCTTCAAGGAGAAACCAACGCATGTTCAGGAGGTAGCAACATGTCACGAGAATAGGCGCAGAGCTGGCTAGATAGCCCGGCAAGCCTTGCCAGGCAACCAGTGATGTGACACTAAGGGATGCATTTAATGCGTCCTATCAGCCCGCAGAGTTAGGTATGATAGCACTGTTTGCTATCATATCAGTGTATAATGACTACTTTGCCACTGTGGTTAGCCCTTAATCTATAAAATGAGGCCCATCGCAACCCTAAAAAGTGTTAGAAGGTTGGATAACTCAACCCCCCCCATACACGCGTAGTCGCTGCTGCCCAAGGGAATCCCTGCCTGGCAACTGTACTATGCTCCACCACCGCCTTTTTCCACCATCAATCCACCAAAGCAGGAGTAGGGTTTTACGCCTCGTGGCGGCCCAAACCTGGGTAAATCGCTTGTGTGTTCTCTGTCGTGCTGTCCCACGCCCCTCCGCTCTTTGTGCAACGCGTCGCCCCCTGCCGAACCAGCAAGGGACCTCCTGGGCCCATAGGTGGTCATGCTTTCCCGTGACATCTTTGGCGCGCCAGGTAGGTGGCTCGCTTGTGCGAATCCGAAGGCGTGCATAGCGTGTCATCTTCATCACCATCGTCATCTTCGACGATGCCACTGATTATGGCGCCCACGAAGTCACAAAAGCAAGGTAGGGCCATCCTGGCACTGTTGTTGCTGATCTCCACACTCTTCCGCAGTCACGACTATGGCAAAAATCACCGCTGGTGGCCCATATGGTGTACTCGCCATCTGGGCGCCACTCGAAGAAAGGGCACAAGGCGTTCGGGCGTGAGCTCCCTCCTTCTAGCCCCTCTTCTTCGTCAGCAGTCGAGCTGCTCTAGCCTCGGCGTCGTTGATGTCGCCGATTACCGCACGGTGCTTGGTCCAGTATTCCCCTCACTTTTGGTAATCCTGAGAAAACGGTAGTATAAGTCCATCGATTGATGCCCCGACAAGCATACTTCGGCGAGGCTGACCACGTTGGCATGACCCATGCAACAGCAGCTGCTGCACTGACTCAAAGGGAAGGAAGCAAAAGGGAAGAGGAACCAGAGGAGCCCGACGCTGTGCCCAGATGACCGCTAACCACAAGAAAAGCATATCGGTCCCTACCGGGAACGAAGAAACCACCCGATTGGCTCCTACTCCTCCAAGTGCCACGGGCACGCCCGGAGCGCGGCCCGGTAGAGCAAAATGGAGGCTCGAAAAAATGCTAAGTTTGCATTATCACCTCTTATTGATGCCTTTCGGGTCCTCGCAGTTGTTTATCCATTAATCCTAATGAGCGTTCGTATCGTGGGAGCCCTCGTACGATGGAACCTCGGATAGATTCTTTGATCACACCAATCGTCCTGTCCAGAGCCATGCTCGTGGGACGAGAGGCTGTATCGAGAGCTACCTAAGAAGAACATGTCGAGACGCATCCATTCCAAGATGAATGTTAAGGGCCAGACCCTTGCGACAATCGTGGCAATATGATATCAGTAGGCATCTAGAGCTTACACAGGAATTGATCATACAAACGCAAACATATAGGATTCAAAGGGATAAACACAGATTTAAAGATCTAGCTAGAAATATCCGCTTCGTGCAAGCACTAGATATAGCATAACTAAACGCAATATATATATATATATATATATATATATATATATATATATATATATATATATATATATATATATATATCATGTTTCATTATAGGGCCCAGTGGAAATGATAAGTGGCCCGATACTTGGTCCGGTGGCCAGAAGGAACAGCTTAGACGCGAAGAACCATGTCGGCGCGGGGAGCAGCCTTCTTCTCGGCAGCTATGGTGTCGGCGTCCGCTGGTGGCTTATTGAACCCATCATCGAGGTCGAGCTCTGGATGGCGGCATGCGATATTGATTAGGACCATGAAGAGGGTGTTGCGGGCAAGCTTCCTGGACTCAGTCGTGAAGCACTCGGCCCTCCCCTCTTCATGCACCTTCAGCTTGTCGATTAGCTCATTGAAGAAGAGCCCCAGCTTGACGCTCAGGACCTCTTGCTTGCTGGCTAGTAGACGGGGCCGTCCATACCCATCGCTATAGCTTGGGTGCCAAGACGCTCGGTGGTGTCGACCAGACTCTTGATCCAGAGGTTGCTCATATTGACCTGATTCTTCAACTTGTCCTATGCATCTTGCCGGAGACGCTTGGTGGTTTCCAAATCTGTGAACATCAACTGATACAGGGATTCAAGGGATTCCGCCAACTTCTCCAGCGAGCCGATCCTCGCCTTCATGTCCGTAATGTTGCCATTGGCGGTCTCAAGGCTCTGGGTCTTGGAGGAAAGCTGCGACTGCACATCAGCCAAGTAGAGCTCCGCCTGCTGCGCTTCCTCCTTGACTGCCTCCACCTCCTTGGTGCCTTTGGCGAGATCCTTGTTCGGCTTGGCTACCTACCGGTCAAGGTCAGTCTTGGCAGCAGACGCGGCATCCAGATCTTCAATAAGCTTCTTCACCTGGGCAGCGTGGTTAGTAGCAAGGGTGCCCAGGGCAGCTCCATGCCTATCCTCCAATTCCTTGGTGCGTTGCCGCACCAAACCCTCCAAGCTTTCATCCTTGGCATGGAGGGTAGGTTTGATTTTCTCCTCTAGGAGGGAGATCTCTCGCTCCCTTGCGTCCAGAGATGCCTTGTGGTCCGCCAAGCGTGTCTCCCGAGCCATGACATCCTCCTTCATCATCTGGAGGGTCTCTTGCTGCCTCATGAGTGCCTTGAACTGTTTGTTGTACCATTCGCGCCGCTCATGGCACTTGACCTTCAGCTTCTAGTCCACTTTGCCGGCGGATTCATGCCGCTCCTTGAGCTCCTGCCACTTCAGACGGTGTCGGGCCTGCATTTCCTTCACGCCCGCCGCCATGGACTCCATGAATGACAAATCCATAGTGATGGCGGTTGAGTCGTCGGCCTCCCTGGCTCCCAGGGACAGCGGTGCCAGAAGGCGCTGAAGCTCTTCGTTGAGATCCGTGCCCGTCTAGAACGGCCGGGGGCTCCAATATCAGGCAACGATAGCACCATAACGAGCGTGTTCAAAGAAGACGGCGGGGTCAGAGCGGCGCTCCCGGAAGAGGGGAGTGGACCCATGGTTTGAAGAGGAATCTTCGCCTTGATAACCACTTCCTCTATCGGGGCATCCTCCAGAGAGAGTGCTCCACCACTACCAGGGAGCCCCGTGCTTCCCTGGCAGCGAGATCGTGCCCATCAGTAGCTGCGAGCTCTGCAGCCTCATCCGCAGAAGCCCTCCCTATGTCATCCACCGCCTACAGCAGGTCTGGTTCCTCGTCTTGAGGGGCTGCATATGAAGCGGCTAGTAAATAACAAAACAATGGAACTCACGAGCGGATGAAGAAACCAGTGGGAGTAGTCAAGAGCATGCAAGAAAAGAAGAATTAAGAGAGATACTTGGGGAGGTCTGCCGGGCAGGGGTCCCGTCTACCCGGCAGCAACTGCTGCTGGGTCATGAGCCTCGTCCCCTACCGGGGTAGACTCGGGAGCCTTCTACACAAGCTCAGCCACGGAAGATCCTACGGCGGCCTCTTGAACTCGAGCGGCGGAGGAAGCATGCCCCTCAGGGAGGGGCTTGCCCTGCGTCGTCTCATCTCCTCCTCCGTTTGGGGGAACGGGGAGACTGTCCCCATCTCCCCCAGCAAACAGGGCCAAGTCTCCGCTCCCGGGCCGAGGGCTGGACCGGGGGCTCGGTATGGGGTCTTCTGCATCCTTTCCTACCAAGGCCGAGCTCTCCATGCCCTTCAGTGAGCCAAGGCACAGGAGTCTCTTCCAGGAACGGTGGATGAGGGTCTTTGCATCCTCCTCCACTTCCCTGCCGGAAACAACAAAAACAAGAGGTCGGTCAGCAAAAGTAATTGGACATGCACAAGTTATGCATGAAAGGAGAAATCTTCCTTACTCTTTCGCGAGGAGCATGGAGTTCAAGTTAAACTTCATTGGAGGTGGGGACTCCCATCTTCTCTTTTGAGGCGGAGGGGCAGAACTCCCCGGCAGCTTTGGTGCCTGCCATGACATCAAGAGCTCCGGGGAGGATGAGCTCTGCGAGGAGCTCGAGCCGGAGCGGGGGCTGTCCTCCGCCTCCATGGCCGCCGGCCATTTGGTGGAAGGAGCCTTGTCCTGAGCAAGGCGAGGAGATTGGCGACACACCACCTCGACCTTGGTAGACTTTGCAGAGGTCTTCTTCACCCTCTTGGTGGCTGGCGCTGGGTTGGAGGTCGCCGCTCCTCGGGCTGCGGCGCGCCTACGCGTGCGCTGGTTTGGGTCTGGTGCGGGGGCTTGCGGTCCAGCCGCAAGCCACTCATCTTTAGGGGCCGCTGCAGCGTCCTCCTCCCTCTCCTCCTCCTCTCCCTCTTGGAGCTCCGTTGGTGCCGTGGCTAGGGCGTCCAGCCCGGCAAAGTCAATCTTGGCAAGCTCTTCCCCGGCAGATCCTTCCGCGGCTTGCACCTAGTTGCTGCCCTGGGAAGAGCTTTCGTTCCCAGCTTTCCCTTTGCCCTTCCCGGCCTTCGCGGCCTTCTTCATCTCCGCGAGGCGGGCAGATTTGTCCTCCTCAACCCTCTTCAGAATATACGCCACCTCCATAGCAGAGGTGCGCTTATACATCCCATCCTTAGTCCTGGTGGCCCTCTCCGCCAGGGCGCTCGACCACTAGATCTCTTTGTCGAGAGTGGGGAGCTTCCAAGAGCCCGATAGCCCTTCAGCATTGCAGTCCGGCATCCATTTCACAATCTGGCCCCGTGTAGAGCTGATATTCAAGGGGATGACGGTTGTCAGGAGCTTGAACAACTCGAAGCGGCCAAATAGTTGGTCGCGCAACCAACCGTGGCAATAAACTGACAAGTTATTGGCCAACCCCAGCAGCAACCTCATCCTATCTGCCCTGTCACCATACAGCCATGCAGGCCTATCCCTTTCCTGCAGTGGTGAGATGCGGCGGAGAAGAAAATCTGCCCCCACATGCTCAATGGTTAACCCGACAGCCGCCAGACGGGTGATCCTATTGATTGCCGGGCAGCCTATCCTCACTAAGCCCTCTTAAGCTCCAATCCTTGCCGCACTTGACCCACTACTGTCGTGCTTCACAGAACTCGGGGGCTTCCTTGTCCTGGATCCAGCACCAATCTCCTCTTCATTCATCCCACCTCTCACACCAGTACCCAAGGAGGTAATCCTAGGTCTTCCTCGGTGAGCGCGACATCCAACTGATGATTCCTGAGTGGTTGACTTGGCTCTCGACCCTCGGGACAAAGTAGTGCTGGAATAGATCCACATTGGGCTTCACTCCGATGAAATTCTCGCACAAATGTGCGAAGATGGCCATGGTCACCATTGCATTGGGTGTGAAGTTGAGGAGATGGAACTCATAGAGGTTCATAATTGCCTCAAAGAACTTGGAGAAGGTGGGACAGAGGCCGCAGATGAAGTAGGCAGCAAAGAACCGATAAGAATCTGGTGGATCCACCTCCCCCACCTCATAAACCACGGGCGCCCCATGCCTTTTCTCAACGAGCCTCCCCACACAATATGTACTTCGCTTGAAGAACGGGGCCTCTCAAGGTCGACGGGACGAAGAGAACGTCCTCGCTCCGCTTCTTGCTTAGCTCCACCCATCTCTTGCTCGCCTTGGCGGCGGCCTCCTTTGTTGCGGCCGTCGGCTTCCTCTTCTCCGCAGGTTTCTTCCCCATTCCTGTGGAAATGTGGAGAGGGGAGGGATTTGATGGGGAGCACGGCGGCGGAGGAAGGAGCGAGATGAGGAACTGTCGTTTGGCTTGCGGAGGAAGATGGAGGAGCGGGGCAAGAGACAGGTGAATTGTGCCGCTTTGTTTTTCCCCACTCTTACAGGGGAAAAGCGGGGCAGAGGCACGATGCTTCAAAAAGTTACCGTTTTACCTAAACTACAACAGTCCCACGACCCCACGACGCGCAGTAATCAATGCGCGCAGCCATCTCCCGCCACGTGTTCGTGCACTTTTTGGGGCCTAACCCAACGTACCCTGTGACATGTGTGGCTTAGGCTTGGGGACTTATGTCGGGGAAAACAAATAGGGACACGCGTTTTCCCCTGACTCATGCACGGACAAACCAAGGCCGAGCCAAGATATACAAAGGACCAAGATATTTAAAGGACCAGCATGCATACCAGAAAGACCAAGATCAAGCCAAGAAAGCAGATTATCGACAAGAGAAGGGCCTCCCTTGCTGGGCAGGTGAGCCCGGCAAGGGGGAGGCCACCACCAGAAGAGTACAACCAAGACACCGCGGCAGGGCCTGCCGGGGCTCACGAAGGCAAAAACCACCACACCAACCACTCAAGCACGACCCACGTCGTTGATCAATGTGGTGTCAAGCCGCAAAGTGATTAAGTGGCAGCTATTCGCCACATGAAAACCATTTCCTACAGGAGAAACCCATAGATGACACCTGTCCTGCGACGTGTCACAAGAACAGGCGCAACGCTAGCGAGATAGCCCGAGAAGCCATGTCGGTCAACCAATGATGTGACAGTAAGCGGTGCATTTAATGCATCCTATCAGCCCACAGAGTTAGGTATGATAGCACCATTTGCTATCATATCAGTGTATATTGACTACTTTGCCACTGTGGTTACCACTTGATCTATAAAAGGAGGCCCATGGTAACCCTAAAAAGGGTTAGAAGGTTGGATAACTCACAGCCCCATATGCGCGTAGTCGCTGCTGACCCAAGACAATCCGTGGCGACCAAGTGTACTACACTCCACCATCACCTTTTTCCACCATCAATCCACCAAAGCAGGAGTAGGGTTTTACGCCTTGCGGCAGCCCAAACCTAGGTAAATCGCTTGTGTGATCTCTGTCATGCTGTCCCATGCCCCTCCGCTCTTTGTGCAACGCGTCGCCCCCCTACCGAACCAGCAAGGGACCTCCTGGTCCCATAGGTGGCCGTGGTTTCCCGCGACAGCCCCGTAACAAGACATCAATTGGGAAGAGATCGCTCTAGATATTCCATGTTAGAATGCACCTTTCCTTGAGAGATTGCTTGTATCTGATCTAGAAGGTCCAACAAAAATCAGGATCATTGACGCGCCGAATTTGACAGTGTTGGTGTATTCGTCTGCCAAATTCTCCGATCTCCTTATTGGATCCGTAATCATTCAGGTACAACACTCATATTCTTCTCCGTCTTCTTGAAATTCACATTTTTTAATTTCTTCTTGATGTATTACGACTGTCATCCAGAAAATGACTCCCACAAGCTTGACCCAGTCTATGTGCATAGTGAAGATCTTGGCAATAAAATCTATCGACCTCAATCTGGATCAAGTTGTTGGATTCCTTACATGCTTTCCATGCACGGAGAAGCTACTCATCAAGGTGAAACTTATTTCCAATTAGTAAACGGTAATCACAACGTAGCTCACTTTTTTCGTAATTTTCCCAAATTATGATGATAAGTGTAGTGTTCAAAACTGCATCTATGCACTGCACCTAAAGAAATGTTTTTAGTATTTTTTCTCACGTGATCACCTGCATCGTTTTTTTGTTGTACTACTATAATAGCCTAGGCTAGTCATAGTGGCAAGTAGCTTAGACTAGTAACTCTATGGTTACCCTAAGAGCAAGTACTACCTCCGTCCTGGTTTACTCTTCCTATTTTGTAGTATCAAAATTTGACCATAGATTTAACTGACAAAATGTTAATGCATGTCACTAAAAATTATATCATTGGATTCGTATTTGAACATAATTTCAAATGGTATAATTTTTGGTGACATGCATTGGCATTTTATTAGGTAAATCTATGGTCGAAATTTTACACTAAATACGAGGTAGTACAAAAGTGGGCTATAACGGCCATCCACTATGTCGGCCAAAACACGTGCCAAATTCACTTGTGATGCATTTGGCATCGATGCCTCTCCATTGCTGACCTGGTGCCCCAATCTGGATGACCTACTTTGCTCCAGTGCCAAATTAACTCACAGAATGAAAAAACACTTGTGTGGGAGAGGGAGAGGACTGAGGCAATAAAAAAACACTTGTGGGAGAGTGGGAGGCTGGTGTAGTTGGCTTGATTGATTTGTTTATACATGTGGGTCTATGTGCACAGCAGTGCCAACTCTCTCACATCGCTAGAGCGGTGCCAAAATCTTTTGAGTTGACATCGATGCGTAATATGTGGCATACTTTTGAGAAATATGGCATCGGCCACATAGTGGAAGGCAACAAATGCCCAAGCTCTTCACATGCTCCTAGGTAAATGAGAGGAAAGAGAAAGAGAGAGAGAGAGAGAAAGAGACAGAGAGAGAGAGAGTGAAAAAATATCACTAGCTAGCCAACCCTATCATATGAGTGAATGATATTGGTACCTCTTGATGACACGACAATCTTATACAGCCAGCTACTCTAACATGTTCTCTTCTTTTGCAGATAAAAAAAGACCCGAAAGTGAAAATGTGCTCCACTATAACAACCTCATCGAATGCCTTGATCTCCATCTTACAAAAATTGATCTGATCGACTACCAAGGTAGAACATCTGAGATTAAATTGGACAGGTTCTTTGTTATGGAGGCAAGTGTGCTCAAGGTAATGAGGTTTGGCATTCTCTGGCGCAACAATGAATGGCGTGCTAATCACCGCAAGCGTCTAAGCCTAAATGACAAAGCCTCCGCAGAAGCTGAATTTGTTTTTGAAACATCAAGTTGCCAGAGACTCAAAAATTTATTTGCCCATTAGTGACTTGTCAGGGTGGTGGATTTTATTTTGTACGATAATGCTGCAACCACCTAAAGTAACGGAAGTTCTTACGTAAACTTCGTAGTAATTCCCTCTTCGTAGGTGCAACATTACTCCTAATATTTGTAATATCAGTTTGAAACATGTAATATTGCCGTGTCCTATTCCTGCGTTTTCAAAATCCTGCGAATCAAAGAGGTCCTGAGTTGGTGATGATGGTGTGCCTGCCATCTTTCACCAATAGCCGTTGAATCTAGATCTGACGCATACAAAGCAAACTTCTGTAGTTTTGCAAAAAGATGCCCGCACTTGTTCCCTATTTACAAACAACTCCTAGTCTCTCACAATCAGCCTTATCTCCTCCCACCACATCTAGAAGGCCATAGAAAAATCTGGCGCGATGGCCTCTGCTGGCGCCATCCACCCCCAATATTTGTGTTTCTTGAAATGTAGGGGCATCTTACTCGTACTCCATATAAGAAAAGAGTAGAGATACTCCTGGCAATGCACGGGAAATTATGTCAAACACGGCTAATTGTAAGCAGGCTAGCTCTATAGCCATGATGATAGTGAATACACATGGTGAGGCTGACTTTGGTATGCCAAAGACGGCGCCTACACTCAGGTGTCATCTCTGGTGCAGGGTCTTATCACTTCACTGTGAGGAGCAGCACGTAATAATTTAACCAATAGGTAGTCCAGTACTACTACTAGTACTACCACCACCGTATGGATTTAGTAGTACTACCACGTCCGTCTAGATTTAGTATTTGACTAGCAATATCTAGTAATGCATGTAACAAAAAAGATACTGCTCCCTCTGTAAATAAATACATGGAGTATTGTTTTATTCATTTTTGAATGTAGTTCCCGGTGATATTATACACTTTCCCTTCCGGTAGATGGCTCAAATCTGAAGTCTCATCAATCAGACTACTATTGTACTCATCGAGCGCTCAACTTGCACTACAAAAAAAATACACTTCCGTGATGATACATGTTTGTCACAATAGGTCACGTATTCTGTCATGCATCTACATCCATGACGATTTCCTGACAGACTGTCAAGTTTCTAAAAAAACGATTTTATGACAGAATCAAGATAGTCATACATGTGTTGTCGTAGAAGTGTTCCATGACATTACCAAAATTATCATCACGGAAGTGTCCACTTCCATGATGATAAATCACGCGTCATAGGAGTGTTTTCATGAAGGGTGACTAACACGTGGCATCCACTGTAACGGGTCGCCGTTAAGCTATCGGGTTCCAGTTTGGATCCAATATCCCATTAACAGCCCCGACCAATGGGGATTTCCCATGTTTAAAATTCTCATTCGCCAGATAATGCACACGTAAACTAATCGTTGGGACAGATGTCATTCCTACAATGGACGGAAGACGCCTATGATATGTCGACATGTGGCACAGACCAATAGTTGCCCATTTTAGCTAAAAAGGTCAGGCCAGCTAAAGGCCCACCATGTTTGTTCAAACACTAGTGGGCAAGCCCGTTAACGGTCTGCCATGTTTTGCGCCAAATTGCGGCCCATATCAGATCAAGCCCATTCACAGCCTGCCGTGTGTTGGGCTAAATTACGGCCGATATCGGATCAGGCCCATTAACATGATACTATTCTCTTGGGCCATTTCTAAGCCAGGTTTGTATTTCATCCTGTTAAATGCCCATTTACCAGTTCGGCCCGATAATAGATTTGGCCTGTTAGCGGCCTATGGTGCATCTGGGACGTTGTCGGTCCGGTTTAACTTTAGGCCATCTAACGGCCCATGCAGAAACTGGGCTATTTCTTGTCCGAAGTAACTTTAGGCCTCTTAACGGCACGTTGTCTTCATGGATAAATTTCAGCCCAACTACCTATCGGCCTGTTAATGGCACGTGTAATAGTTGGGCCTAATTACAGCCCGCGTTGAATCCGGCCTGCTTACAGCCTATCTGATAATGGCCCGCGACACTTTTGGGCCTATGGCCCGCGTGGATACCGGCCTGCTTAAAGCACATAATTTTATTGGGCCAAGCAGGCCCAAGATATATTTTGGCCTGTTAACTGCTCGTCCTATTTGGGCCAAACATGGGCCTTAGGTAGTTTCGGCCTGTATTAGCCCGTGAATTTTTCAGCTCAATGCTAGCCCAATCTAGATTTTAGCCTAATAAAAGCACATGGTATTCTCTGGCCCAGCTGGCCAAAACTTTACTCAGCCTATTAAAGGTGGGAAACTACTATAGATTTAGATGTGCTAATAGCCCAAGATGATTATACGCCCACATTTTTGAAGGAAATATGCCCTAGAGGCAATAATAAAGTTATTATTTATTTCCTTATATCATGATAAATGTTTATTATTCATGCAAGAATTGTTTTAACTGGAAACTTAGTATATGTGTGAATACATAGACAGACGCAGTGTCACTAGTATGCCTCTACTTGACTAGCTCGTTGAATCAAAGATGGTTAAGTATCCAGCAATAGACATGAGTTGTAATTTGATTAACAAGATCACATCATTAGAGAATGATGTGATTGACTTGACCCATTTCGTTAGCTTAGCACTTGAGCGTTTAGTATGTTGCTATTGCTTTCTTTATGACTTCTACATGTTCCTATGACTATGAGATTATGCAACTCCCGGATACCAGAGGAACACTTTTTGTGCTATCAAACATCACAACATAACTGGATGATTATAAAGATGCTCTACAGGTGTCTGCAATGGTGTTTGTTGAGTTGGCATAGATCGAGATCAGGATTTGTCACTCTGATTGTCGGAGAGGTATCTCTAGGCCCATTCGGTAATGCACATCACTATAAGCCTTGCAAGCAATGTAACTAATGATTTAGTTATGGGATGATGAATTACGGAACGAGTAAAGAGACTTCCCGGTAACAAGATTGAACTAGGTATTGAGATACCGACGATCGAATCTTGGGCAAGTAACATATTGATGACAAAGGGAACAACGTATGTTGTTATGCGGTTTGACCGATAAAGATCTTCGTAGAATATGTGGGAGCCAATATGAGCATCCAGGTTCCACTATTGGTTATTGACCGGAGACGGGTCTCGGTCATGTCTACATAGTTCTCGAACCCGTAGGGTCCGCACGCTTAACGTTTGGTGACGATCGGTATTATGAGTTTATGTGTTTTGATGTACCGAAGGTAGTTAGGAGTCCCGGATATGATCATGGACATGACGAGGAGTCTAAAACTGGTCGAGGCGTAAAGATCGATATTTGGAAGCCTATATATGGACATCGGAATAGGTTCCGGATGATATCGGGCAATTACCCGGGTACCGGGGGGTTACCGGAACCCCCCGGGGGCTATATGGGCCTTCATGGGCCTTAGTGGGAGAGAGAGGAGGCGGCCAAGAGGTGGGGGCGCCCCCCAAGCCCAATCCGAATTGGGGAGGGGGGCTGACCCCCCTTTCCTTCTTCTCCTCTCCCCTTCCTTCCCCTCCTATTGTGACTAGGAAAGAGGGGGAAACCTACTCCTAGTTGGAGTAGGAATCCCCCTTGGGGCGCGCCATGAGGGCCTGCCGGACCCCTCCTCCCCTCCTTTATATACGGGGGAGGGGGCACCCCTTGGACACCAGTTGATTGAACTCTTAGCCGTGTGCGACGCCCCCCTCCACCATATTCCACCTCGGTCATATCGTAGCGGTGCTTAGGTGAAGCCCTGCGTCGGTAACTTCATAATCATCGTCATCACGATGTCGTGCTGACGAAACTATCCCTTGAAGCTCTATTAGATCGTGAGTTCACGGGACGTCACCGAGCCGAACGTGTGCAGAACACGGAGGTGCCATACGTTCGGTACTAAGAACCGGTCGATCATGAAGACGTACGACTACATCAACCGCGTTGTCATAACGTCAGGACCCCGATCCTAAGTCACGCCGATCTAGCATGTAACACATCATATCACTTTGAGGCCTCACGCACGGTATTCCCACAGTTGCCACCTTACCTGGCCCGGGTCCATTTGCGCATTTTGGCTCACGTATATGATAGTGTCGCTAGCATCCAAATGACAGAGAACCCGGGCCGACATGACTAGTCGTAAACCCAAAGTGGCACTAACTTACAGGGACAAGCATACATGATCCAGCATCGAAAGTGTCGGTCAACAGCGAGTGAATCAGGGCTGTAGCTGCTGGGCTAGCAGGACTCCGGTAAACCGGGATATAGCAGGCTAACAAGACTCTGGTATACACCGCGTGACATTTCCCTGAAGGGACAGACACGGGATCAAAGTAGGACACATGCCGGTCAGTCTAAGTGTTCCGGAGCAGTAGCAACTGGGCTAACAGGACTCCGGGAACCCCGGGCTATAGCAGACTACCATGGCTCAGTGGAAGCACTAGGCTACATTTCCCCATAAGAGAGACTACCAAGGATAGACAACTAGGTTGTCGGATCCCACACATAACAAGCATTTCAAAATCATACACACAATATGCTCGATATGTGCAAATACAACATGGCATCACAACAAAACTCTATGACTCAAAGTATTTATTCATAAGGCTCTGAAGAGTCAAGTATTACAAACATTGGTCTCATGACCCAGCATTCAAGTCATACAAGCAATAGCACAAGAGGAAGCTTAAACATGTCTGAGTACAGACAACTACAAATGAAAAAGGCTGAGAAGCCTAACTATCTACAAGACCCTCCCGGGGGTATAAGATCATAGCTGAGGTAACAAGCTAAACGTCGAAGTCCATGCGGAACTTCTAGCGAGACTTAAGTCTCTCTGCAAAACATAAATTAAGCAAACATGAGTACAAATATACCCAGCAAGACTTACATCAGAACTATCTACATATGCATCAGTATCAACAAAGGGGTGGTGGAGTTTAACTACGGCAAGCCAGCTTTGACTCGGTGTCTATCCCGAACTACAACTGCAAGTAGCTTGTTTGAGGTGGTGCACACGAGTCCACATATTCACCATATCAATACACCACTATGGATCCGCTCCCGTCTCCCTACGAGAAGGCCATCCATAGCACTCACGCTTATCTTGTGAGTTTTAGAGTATCCACTTCAAGTTATCTATGAACTGTACAGGCAACCCAGAAGTCCTTTACCGCGGACACGGCTATTTGAATAGATGTTGTTAACCCTGCAGGGGTGTACTTCTTCACACACTCTCTCGCCTCTTACCAGCATGTACACGTCGTGTATGTCGGCAACCTTCTAGCGGAATCCTGGCGAGGGAGTCGACCACGACTTGACTAACCACACAAGTCTCTAGTCCAGGTTTATCGCCTATTCGGGTTCCATCTGCAAGGAGATCCAGCCGGGGTGTCGTTCACGGCCCCAAACGATGTGATTAGGGTTCCCAAGCCCACCATCGGGGTGCCACTTGGTACACCATGCCACTGTGCCTAGTCTGTCCCAAGCCCACCTGTATCGGGTGCCACTTGGTAGACTACTAACACTACCTACAAACACCAGAAACTAGTTGCAACTCCTGGACAGAGATCAGATTGATTAATAAATCGAGAGCGCTTGGAGCTCCTGGAGCCCAATGTGTGGTAGTAACTGTTCATGGATCAAAAAACAGAACTCAGTTCCCGAGGATGGCTGCAATGAGACAACCCACCATGTACTCCTACATGGCCTCTCACCGCTACCTTTACCAAATCGTGTTCACACACTTAGCTCTCAACGGTAGGACATGTTCACAACTTTCCAACTCATCCCCGATGAATCAGACCTGACACAACTCTAAGCAATAGCAGGCATGACAAACAAGCATCAATGTGTAGGCACATCAGGGCTCAAACAACTCCTACTCATGCTAATGGGGTTCATCTATTTACTGTGGCAATGATTGGTCATGCAAAGGAAAGGGGTTCAACTACTGCAACATGCAATAGTTGAATCGCTATTGTCCTAATGCAGTAAAAGAGAGCAGGAGCGAGAGAGTGGGATTGTATCGGAATGAACAAGGGGTTTTTTCTTGCCTGGCACTTCTCAAGATAGTATAGCTCTTCATCGGTGTCATCGAACTCATCGTCGGGACCACGTCTACTGAGGGGGAACAAATACCGGCAATAGAGAGGAAACACAATCAATGCAATGTGACAATATGATGCATGATCATGACATGGCAACATGTTATGATTTTGAGCTAATGCAATGTGACGCCCGGATAATTAAGCTACAGTGATCCCCGCTAATGATGCCACATCACCCCGGTTACTGTGGATAAACTCGCGTTAGTTCGAAACCTAGTTCGAATTTCAAATTTAAAACCGAGGCAAACTATAAAAGTTTTCAAACAATAAAATTAAAATGTTCGGAGTGTGCCAATTAATGCTTAGGTATTTATGGTGAAGAAACCACACTTTTACTGAATGCCTAAATACTTTAAAATAAATTAAAACAGAAAAGAAATGAGATGAAAAAAAAGAAAAGGAAAAACAAAAACAGAAAACTAACAAAAAAGAAAAGGCGCCCCCCTCCCACTGGGCCAACCAGCCAAGCTGGTCACCAGGCCGACTAGGCCGGCCCACCCCATCCCACCTTATCCCCCACTACCCCGAAACCCTAACCCCCAG
>NC_041382.1:393627250-393647842 GCF_002162155.2 Triticum dicoccoides
CCCTGGTGCCCGTCGCCACCACCGCTCCGCCATCGCCAAGCCGCCTCCTTGCCGGAGAGGGGACGGATCCCGGGGGCCCTGTCGCGGATTCGGCCTCCCTCGCCACCCGTCCACGACCACGCTGACGCGGGACCCTGCCCGGAGCTACCTCGCCCCCGTCGCACGAGGACCGCGTCGCCAGACTGCCTCCTCGACGCCGTCGTCTCCGTCCTCCTCCTCAACCCCCACTGCCTAGATCCTTCGACTCCGGTGAGGCCACGGCCTCTGCGCCCCCTCCTCTCTCTCCCTCGCCCCGTGCTCGTCTCCTCCCCTGCTCGCCGCTCGGGGCCGCGCCAACCCCGCGCGCCCCGGCCACCTCCCGTTTGCCGCACCCATCGCCGACTCCTCCGTGCTCGCCGCCGTTCACCTTGCCCCGCTCCTGCACCCCCCTGCACCGGTGACACCGCCTTGTCCGCGGCCAACTCCGGCGCTCTGACCGCCCCGCTCTCCTCCTCTCGCGCGCGGCCTTGCCGTGCTGAACGCCCGTCACCACCCTCAGTTCCCTTGGCCGGCGTCGTGGGCGCCGGCGGCCACGCCGGCGGCCTCGCCACGCCCGTGGCTGGCGCCCCCCCTGACTGTCGATCTGGGCGCTCGCCCAGTCGGGCGCCGACACCCAGCGCCCGCACCCGCGGCAACGGCAGCGCCCGCAAACCAACTAGTCCCCCTGGGCCAATGACAAGGGGGCCCCACCCCCCTGAACGTATTTATAAAAATAAAAATAAAAATAATTAATTAATTAATTAGAGAAATAATTAACTTAATTAACTTTATTTAATTAAACTAAACAACTAACTAAACTAATTAAACATTAGTTATCTAATTAACCTGGTTAGTTAATTAGTATGACAGTTGGGCCCACCCCTAATTAATTCTGATTAGATTAAATTAAATTTGGATAATTAACATGTGTCTCTGACCAGTGGGACCCACTGGTCAGGTTGACCAATCAACTCTGTTGACTGCTGACGTCAGCATGACATCATGCTGATGTCATTATTCCATTTTCGAATTAATTTAAATAACTAATTAAATTCCAGAAATTAATAAAATCTTTAGAAAATCATAACTTTTAATCCGTAACTCGGATTAAAATACTTTCTACAAGAAAGTTGCTCAGAACGACGAGACGAATCCGGATACGCAGCCTGTTCATCCGCCACGCGTCCCTAGCATAGTGAACCTGCAACATTTCACCTCCAGTTCATCTGTCCGAAAACGTGAAACACCGGGGATACTTTCCCGGATGTTTCCCCCTTTCGCCGATATCATCTACTACCGCGTTAGGGCACACCTAGCACCGCGCTTTGTCATGTCATGCATCGTCATGCATTTGTTTGCATTGTAATTATTGTTTCTTCCCCCTCTTCTCTCGCTAGACACCAAGACCGACGCCGCTGCTACCCAGTACGACTACGGTGTTGACGACCCCTTCTTCTTGCCAGAGCAACCAGGCAAGCCCCCCCCTTGATCACCAGATATCGCCTATTCTTCTCTATACTGCTTGCATTAGAGTAGTGTAGCATGTTACTGTTCGGTTACTCCTATTCTATTGCATAGCCTGTCATTGTTGCTACAATCATTGATACCCTACCCGCAATCCTAAATGCTTAGTATAGGCTGCTAGTTTATCTTCATTGGCCCTACATTCTTGTCAGTCTGCCTTGCTATACTATTGGGCCGTGATCACTCGGGAGGTGATCACGGGTATATACTATACATACATACTATACAGATGGTGACTAAAGTCGGGTCAGCTCATTGAGTACCCACAAGTGATTCCGATGTGGGGGCTGAAAGGACAGGTGGCTCCATCCCGGTAGAGGTGGGACTGGGTTCCGGACGGCCCCTGACTATTACTTTGTGGCGGAGCGACAGGGCAGGTTGAGACCGCCTAGGAGAGAGATGGGCCTGTCCCTGTTCGGCGTTCGCGGATACTTAACACGCTTAACGAGATCTTGGTATTTGATCTGAGTCTGGCTACTGGCCTATACGCACTAACCAACTACGCGGGAACAGTTATGGGCACTCGACGTCGTGGTATCAGCCGAAGCCCTCTTGACGTCAGCGACGGAGCGGCGCGCGCCGGATTGGACCGCGTAACGTGACTTCCTTTGTAATGGAGGTTGCTAGGTCTGCTTCCGACTGCCCCCGCAACGTGCAGGTGTGCAATGGACGATGCGCCCAGACCCCTGCGCATAGGATTTAGACCGGCGGGCTGACCTCTCTGTTGTGCCTAGGTGGGGCTGTGACGTGTTGATCTTCCAAGGCCGGGCATGACCCAGGAAAGTGTGTCCGGCCAAATGGGATCGAGCGTGTTCGATTATGTGGTGCACCCCTGCAGGGAAGTTAATCTATTCGAATAGCCGTGTCCCTCGGTAAAAGGACGACCCGGTGATCGCTTTTCCATAGGGCGACGAGGGGAGGATCGCCGGGTAAGATTATGCTATGCGTTGCTACTTGGAGGACTTCAATCTACTCTCTTCTACATGCTGCAAGACGGAGGCTGCCAGAAGCGTAGTCTTCGACATGATTAGTTATCCCCCTCTTATTCTGGCATTCTGCAGTTCAGCCCACTGATATGGCCTCCTTACACATATACCCATGCATATGTAGTGTAGATCCTTGCTTGCGAGTACTTTGGATGAGTACTCACGGTTGCTTTCTCCCCCCTTTTCCCCCTTTCCTTTCTTTTTGGTTGTCACAACCAGATGCTGGAGTCCAGGAGCCAGACGCCACCGTCGACGACGACTCCTACTATGTTGTAGGTGCCTACTACTACGTGCAGCCCGCTAACGACGACCAGGAGTAGTTTAGGAGGATCCCAGGCAGGAGGCCTGCGTCTCTTTCGATCTGTATCCCAGTTTGTGCAAGCCATCTTATGGCAACTTGTTTAACTTATGTCTGTACTCAGATATTGTTTCTTCCGCTGACTCGTCTATGATCGAGCACTTGTATTCGAGCCCTCGAGGCCCCTGGCTTTTATTATGATGCTTGTATGACTTATTTATGTTTGTAGAGTTGTGTTGTGGTATCTTCCCGTGAGTCCCTGATCTTGATCATACACGTTTGCGTGCATGATTAGTGTACGATTGAATCGGGGGCCTCACAAGTTGGTATCAGAGCCGACTTCCTGTAGGAATCCCCCTTCCGCACTCCTTGGCCGAAGTCGAGTCTAGTCACTACAAAACTTTTACTAACTTGGCTGTGTGCCTTACGGGCCCACGTCGCCATTGGGTGGTATTAGGATCTTTTATTCCTTGACCTATACTCTGGGACTCTAATCTCTCCTCTATTCGGGTTAAATGATTTTACTAAATCTGACTCTAGGTTCTCGTAACTACTTTCTCCCGGAGAGCCCCTAATCACAGATGATCGCCTACTACGTCAGAAGATTTCGAAGATACTCTAGGATGTTCTCCCGAGACGCTTGTGCCCACCGCCTTTGCAAATTCCCTACCACTGTCATATCCTTATGGATAACTGCATGCACCTGCCATTCTTACATTCGATCCCATTGAGCTTGTTATTACAAGGTGCAACGAACTGCTCTTCGTTGTTCCGAGAATCCTTTGAGCTTACTGCCTTACGGCTCTTTGCCACAAGAATACCCATATGGATAATTCCTTGCACTTATCGAGTATCCGCTCCTTCTTAGTTTTTCAGGTGTTTCACATAGGCCTTCAAAATACTATTTGAGCTTTCAATAATCCTCAACAGCCTGTTGTTCTTGAAGTTCTTGCTTGCTTGCATTATGGTTAATCCCAGAAGCATAATAATCTTATTGGCATCCTTTGTCACTATCATTTTTGAGTCCATTGATTCAATAAGTTGTGAATGTTCACAATCATCAGTCGAATCCTAGGATTATCCTTCCGGCTCAGACGACATTTGGATATCAGCTGGTTCTTGAACAATCGATGACTTGATCAATTGTGCTTCTAAGTCTATTGAACTTATTCGTTTTCGATCAGAACGATTGCTTCTGATCCCTTGATTTGGAAATCATAAAATTTCATAAAAATTCTTTGCATTAAGCTTTGAATTACTCAGTTGTTTCTGTAATCCGATGCCTTGGCATTCCATTTTCCTTATGATTGAGTAACTCACCTCAGATTCCTAGTGGTCCGTGAGACCAATTGCTTGGTTATTATCCGATAGTGTCCTTCATATTCAATAATCTTCTGAGCCGTCCTCAGACACAAAATGCCCTCTGCTTTCTCAACCATGTGCAGCTTTCGAGCTTGTATGAATTACTCCTGGAGTTGTGGTATATGTTTCTAAGATGCCCCGATGGGTTGAACATATACCTTCCTTAATTTTTGTGAAACCAAAAGTCTTCATGGGTCATAACCTTCTGGTATTCCGCCAGTTGAACTTTCAAACTCTAAACATTCTTAACTGAGAGCAGTAAATGAGAAGTTGTGTATTGGAGAAGTGGGAGTCGACCTTGAACCTTGTGTTCATGCCCATGGACACGATGCTGATCTTATCATGGATGCTTCTCTTAAACCCTATTCGGTATAAGTTCAACTTATATATGGGAATTTGTCTTTTGCAACCGTGGTTCCGACCATAATTTCTTCTTGATTCCATTTCTCGGACAAGTTAGAGTACTTGTCTTCTGCAGAGCATTACCCAAGTCCAACCTCTACTGTGATCTGTCATCGAGTATTATCCCCCTGGCATCTCGAGATTATCATGGAACTGCACAACTTCTTATGAGTTATTCATCAAGTGCTACCTTCCCACTGATTCGAATTTTTCACGGGCTCTGAGTTATTAAACACTCAAAGGCACCGATAACTGAACCGAGTCCGCACTACGGTTCAACAACTCTTTAGTAAGCTTCTATAAGTACGAGTTTGTACCCGATCACGCCATTCCTAGCCTGTTTGGCTATATCATTGTCGTGATGATTCTAACTGTGCTACCTGGTCCTTATTCTCGGAGCACCAATTTGCGACGATAGCTAAGCTTACGTCGATTTTCCTCAACATACCCTTTCACCTTAAACAACAAGCTTGAGTTCGAGTTTGTGTCGTACTCGTGGTTCCAATAACCTTTCACTTCAACATTCCTTGACTTGATGACATCGCCGATCAATTACATCTTCATGAAATCTCTCGACAAATGCGTCATGATCATCATCAGCATTCTGAGCTCTTCTAGGATATCAATTGAATTCATGATGAGAAATACCCTCCTTGCCCTCGATGATTTGTTTTATCATCGACCACTTTAGTGCCTTCCGTTCAACACAAACTTGCTCGTGTTTTGTATTATACCTTGAGATCTGTGCTATCTAGCCTTTGTTCTTCTTTACCTTGGGGTATTACCATCTTTTATGTTAGGATTGTCTTGAGAATTTCACCACCTCTTAAGAATTCTTGGTATAGTGATACTTCTCACCATCAACATTCTTTCTTGGTCCTCGTGTTGATTCCAACTGGGGTACCAACAAGTGAACGGTGTTGTTTGGATTCTGCACTTCTAGCAACCCTATTGCTTTGAAGTTAATGGTCGGCCGTTCATTCTTAGACTATTGATTATTGAATCACCATTCTGACATTGGTCGTGCAACCCAACCCATATTTTGGGCGCACCTTTCAACCAATGTTTAATTGTGTATGTTTTCCTCGAGCATACTTCCTTATATCATTTGATTGACAAATGTTATCTCCTTGTTCACATAATTGTGGAAATCCATCTTTTAGAAATCTCGATGAATTGCCGTTGAGTTCACCAGACACCTCCTTGTCCTCTCCTTGGGTTAATGATGAACTCTTGTTAACGGAAATCACTTCATAGTTCATTTCCCGAGAATCTTACATTGTCATCTCGTCAATTGTGTTGCACCTTTTCTTCTCAGGCATACTAATTCGGAGGTATCCTGACACCAATCGGATCTAAACCTCGGTCAGATATGATGGTTGGAACATATTTCCAAGAGTTATAACATTGGTCTTTATATGACTCGGTAAGGTGATGTCATGCCTAGCACACCTGGCCGAAGGGCCTATTGTTATAGTTTCTTTTTTTGCAAGGTTAACCATTCTTCCTTGAGGAAATTGTAAGACTTATTCTATAAGTTGTTCCTGATGGATCCTTTTTGTTTCCAAAGTTTGATCTTCACCTGTTGACCATGTCAATGTTATCTCGAAGCATGTTTATGGTATTCTGATTTTCAACAGGAACATTTGAAAACCAATGCTAAATGTTTCCTGCTCAATTATCCAAACACCGTTGTATGGGTAATGTCATGAACATCCTCTCCCCTTACCTAAATGGTTTTCTACGTTATATCCTGTCATGGATATCATGCTCTGTTTGTCCTAGGGAAGGGTATACCCCAGAAATATGTGTTTAAACACATTTTCCTTTCCATTGTTCTGTTTAATCTGATACATATGTTTTCCTTTCCATTGTTTGGTTTAATCTTTCTTGTGATCTATATGATCTAAGCAGTATCATTCTCCTGCTTTTGTAAGCACCTCGGTGTACAACTCTGTTAGTAAGAACCTGTTACTATTGTTGATGACATTCCGGTATCCACCAATGGACGAGAACTTTTCCTAATGGTCCGCCTCATTCAACGAGCAGGAAAAGGGTTCTCTTCGTCCCTCGCCCTTGGTACCGACATTGTTGCCGGCATACCTGACAAGCTATCCACTGACATGCCTCCCTGTCGCGGTATTGCAAGATGTCAACACCCTTCGTACTTTTAACCCACATGGTGGGCCCATAACCCACAGTTCCACAAGATCGAAACCTGACTCTCCTGTACACCCCCTGTTCCCAAAGTTATTCCTCCCGCATGGACTCGTATGTAATTCATGAGCCACCTCCCGATGAGATCATCAATTCTGGTATCAGACATAATACTTATTCTCGTTACTCTGTACCCCTTTCACACCTTGTGTCAGTGATCAAACAATTGTCTACCCGTTTGTAACTTCTTATTGTACCATATTACTTTGCTCTCAACATGTTTTATTTGTTCAACTCGAGAGATACTCATATGATCATTTGTGGGGTAACCCCCGATGATTACCCCTGGTAGCGTTCTATCGTTGTCAAGCTGCCCCTTACCTATTCGTAAGTACGTTGGAGATCCCGAAGAAAGGATGACGACTTGATCATGGTGACTTGAAGTAGAGAAATGAAGACAGCAACGAAAGGGATCAACCTCTTCGAAAGGGCAGCCAAGACCGAGAAGACTCGTTAGGTTTTCGCTACCAACACTTTCCCCCCTTACTCCACCGCTTAAATCTCGGGACGAGATTTCTTGTAGTGGAGGAGAATTGTGATGCTCGGATAATTAAGCTACAGTGATCCCCGCTAATGATGCCACATCACCCCGGTTACTATGCATAAACTCGCGTTAGTTCGAAACCTAGTTCGAATTTCAAATTTAAAACCGAGGCAAACTATAAAAGTTTTCAAACATTAAAATTAAAATGTTCGGAGTGTGCCAATTAATGCTTAGGTATTTGTGGTGAAGAAACCACGCTTTTACTGAATGCCTAAATACTTTAAAATAAATTAAAACAGAAAAGAAATGAGATGAAAAAAATAAAAGGAAAAACAAAAACAGAAAACTAACAAAAAAGAAAAGGAGCCCCCCCTCCCACTGGGCCAACCAGCCCAGCTGGTCACCAGGCCGACTAGGCCGGCCCACCCCATCCCACCTTATCCCCCACTACCCCGAAACCCTAACCCCAGTGCACCCACTCCCCAACGCATCGATCCCCACTCTCCCCTCACCCTCGTTCCTCTCGCTCCCCCCCGAACTAGACCGGGACGCAACGGCGCCCCCTTGCCAGACCGCGCCGCCCCTGGCGCCCGTCTCCACCACCGCTCTGCCATCGCCAAGCCGCCTCCTTGCCGGAGAGGGGACGGATCCCGGGGGCCGTGTCGCGGATCCGGCCTCCCTCGCCACCCGTCCATGACCACGCTGACGCGGGACCCCGCCCGAAGCTACCTCGCCCCCGTCGCACGAGGACCGCGTCGCCGGACTGCCTCCTCGACGCCGTCGTCTCCGTCCTCCTCCTCAACCCCCACTGCCTAGACCCTACGACTCCGGTGAGGCCACGCCCTCTGCGGCCCTCCTCTCTCTCCCTCGCCCCGTGCTCGTCTCCTCCCCTGCTCGCCGCTCGGGGCCGCGCCAGCCCCGCGCACCCCGGCCACCTCCCGTTTGCCGCACCCGTCGCCGACTCCTCCGTGCTCGCCGCCGTTCACCTTGCCCCGCTCCTGCACCCGCCTGCACTGGTGACGCCGCCTTGTCCGCGGCCAACTCCGACGCTCTGACCGCCCCGCTCTCCTCCTCTCGAGCGCGGCCTTGCCGCACTGAACGCCCGTCACTGCCCTCCGTTCACTTGGCCGGCGTCGTGGGCGCCGGCGGCCACGCCGACGGCCTCGCCACGCCCGTGGCTGGCACCCCCTGCCTGTCGATCTGGGCACTCGCCCAGTCGGGCGCCGACGCCCAGCGCCCGCACCCGCGGCAACCGCAGCACCCGCAAACCCACTAGGCCCCCTGGGCCAATGACAAGGGGCCCCCACCCCCCTGAACGTATTTATAAAAATAAAAATAAAAATAATTAATTAATTAATTAGAGAAATAATTAACTTAATTAATTTTGTTTAATTGAACTAAAATAATTAAACATTAGTTATCTAAATAACCTGGTTAGTTAATTAGTATGACAGTGGGGCCCACCCCTAATTAATTCTGATTAGATTAAATTAAATTTGGATAATTAACAAGTGTCTATGACCAGTGGAACCCACTGGTCAGGTTGACCAATCAACTTTGGTGGCTGCTGACGTCAGCATGACATCATGCTGATGTCATTATTCCATTTTCGAATTAATTTAAATAACTAATTAAATTCCAGAAAATAATAAAATCTTTAGAAAATCATAACTTTTAATCCGTAACTCGGATTAAAATACTTTCTACATGAAAGTTGCTCAGAACAACGAGACAAATCCGGATACGCAGATTGTTCATCCGCCACGCGTCCCTAGCATAGTGAACCTGCAACATTTCACCTCCGGTTCATTTGTCCGAAAACGTGAAACACCGGGGATACTTTCCCGGATGTTTCCCCCTTTCGTCGGTATCATCTACTACCGCGTTAGGGCACAGCTAGCACCACGCTTTGTCATGTCATGCATCGTCATGCATTTTTTTGCATTGTAATTATTGTTTCTTCCCCCTCTTCTCTCACTAGACACCGAGACCGACGCCGCTGCTACCCAGTACGACTACGGTGTTGACGACTCCTTCTTCTTGCCAGAGCAACCAGGCAAGCCCCCCCCCCCTGATCACCAGATATCGCCTATTCTTCTCTATACTGCTTGCATTAGAGTAGTGTAGCATGTTACTGTTTGGTTACTCCTATTCTGTTGCATAGCCTGTCATTGTTGCTACAGTCATTGATACCCTACCCGCAATCCTAAATGCTTAGTATAGGATGCTAGTTTATCATCATTGGCCCTACATTCTTGTCAGTCTGCCTTGTTATACTATTGGGCCGTGATCACTCGGGAGGTGATCACGGGTATATACTATACATACATACTATACAGATGGTGACTGTTGGGGATATTACCACTGGGCGTGAACCGGCCTACTTGGGCCGGGTTAACTTCATTAGTAATGTAAGCAGATGAAGGCCCACGGCCTGTATCCGGTTTAGAACTTGTAGCCGTAACCAGCATGGTATGTAAAGCTTGTATTGTAAGTTAGGAATAGAGAGAGACCAACCGGGGTATGAATATGAACCGGTATGGGACTCCATGGACCAACGGGCGTCACCCATGTATATAAGGGGACGACCCGGCGGCGGTTCAGGACAGACAACAACAACTCGAGCCTAGGTGAAGCTTGTTTGCTCCCTAGCCATCGAGACCACATCAATTCCATCACAACTAGACGTAGGCTTTTACCTTCATCGAAGGGGCCGAACTAGTATAAACCCTCGTGTCTTTGCGTCCGTTTTAACCCCTTCAAGTTAACCCGTAGCGATGGCTCCACGACTAAGTCCTTTCACTAGGACATCTGCCGTGACAAATCCACGACAGTTGGCGCCCACCGTGGGGCTATCGCACGATGGTTTGATGATCTTGGAGGGCAAGCTCAAAGGACTCGAAGGCTATGCTGTGGGCCGGATGACCAAGAGTCGTCGCGGCAAGCTCTACATCGACGATTTGGGATGGGGTCCCGAAGCCAGCTCGATCGAGTACGGATACCGGGTCCCCTTTGGTGGCATACACGTTTTCATCGGCAAGATCAGTGAGCCTGGGCCTGAGCCGGACATCTGCACCGACCTCGTCGAGACGGCTCAGCGTGCGAGATCTACCCAGGCTAAACCGGCCATGAAGTGTGCCTTCGTTGGAGTCATCCACGGAGGAGAGCATGAGGACGAGTCAGAACACGGTAGCGAGACCGTCGTCTATTCCGGCGACGAGTCCTCGACCGGAGAGACCGAATCGCTATACCAGTTGCAAGACGACCAGATTAGGGGCTGTTCCGATGGCGCCAGTATTCCGGACCCCAGATCAGATCAACCGGGTTGGAATATTCATGGCTGGCACGCAGGCGGCGAATCACTCTTCGACCGCTGCAGCAATGCTCTCTGGATCAGCAGTGGTAGTGGCAGCAGGGGTAGGAGGCCTTGTGCGCCCGCCGGTTCAAATTCTGTCTGACCTATTTGATGCACTAGCCGCGCTTATGGCAGAGGCCAATCCGGCGGATCAGGAGGCCCATGATGCAGAGATTGCAAAGGTGAGAGAGCAGATCGTACAGGCCAAAGCAGATCTGGCAGCAGAAAAGGACAGGATGGCCGCAGAGCGGGCCGCTTTGGACGCCCAGGCCTATAAGCTCATGCTCGACCAGAACGCATCGCAGGAGGTCTTGAAGCGGAAGCACAGATCACGCCTGCCGTTAGGGTTTGACCCTCGAAATCTCTTTCACACTCCGGGAGCTGGAACCAGTATTCCGCCGGGGCACCTGGAGACAAACCGGCTTGAGGCACCAGGGCCAGGAGCGACGGTCCAACCCCGCCTGATGGAACCTCCTCAACAGAACATTGTGATTCCTCCGCCGGTTCAGACACCTCCGGGTCATTATTCTAATCCTATGGACAATCTTGTTGTAGCTGCTGCGCGATTAGAAGCTATCCCGGTGGAAGGAGATTCTCCACAAGCAATAGAGACGCGCCAGGTTAAGGAACTTCTCCGGACCGCTTTGATTAAGCAGGAGGCATATTCATACAGCCACGATCGGATTCACTCCACACCTCGTCCAAGCCGGAGTTATGGCAGGTGCATGGATGAACCGGCCATATCAAGCAACGCGCGAGGCCGTGAAGCGGCCCGTGGCAATAACCCGGCAGGTGGTGTTCGCGATGCTCAGGATGTGGTGGACCTGGCACGGGCACGAAGGGAGGCCGAGTTAGCAGCGCAGAACGAGGCGGGTCAGCTTACACCGGTTCGTCCTGCCACCTCTGCCGGGCCAGGGGTCGCATCCCCTTTGGGAGTGCCTTGTTTAGTCCCCGCTTTACGCAATGTACGCCCGCCCAAAGATTTCAAGGGTCCGCGCAAGGTGCCGAATTACACCGTTGATTTATCTCCAGAAGCGTGGGTAGAGAGTTATGAGATGGCCATGGAGATGCTGGATGTGGATGAGACCGCATGTGCAAAGTACTTCACCATGATGCTTGAAGGCACGGCCCGTACTTGGTTGAAGAGCCTGCCGCCTAATTCTATCAGTTCATGGGCCCAGCTGCGGGCCCGGTTTATCCAGAATTTCAAAGATACGTGTAAGCAGCCCAAATCCATAGTAGACTTGGCGGCTTGTGTTCGGGAGGACGGAGAGTCAACAACCCATTGGGTACGCCGCGTTTCCGAAGTCTTGCACTCGTCTGACAGGATCAATGCTGATTCTGCGATCTTAACCCTGGAGGGCAACTGCCGGTTTATGCCTTTAAAGCTGAAATTGGGGCGTATGAAGCGGTTTTGAAATGACATGGGAACTCTCATGGCTGCTTTGGTAAAATATGCTGATTCTGATAGTACCAAGGATCCCGAGACTGACGATGATGAAGCAGGGAAGGGAAAGAAGAATAGCAATTCCAAGGGGCATCAGTACAGACCGGTGGGCCATGGAAACGGAAGCAAGCGTAAGGCGGACAACAGCATGGACTTTGTGGCTAACACTAATGCGCAGGACAAGGGTCAGCGGCGCAGAGGTAAAGCAGTGAATCGTAATGGGGCTCCAAATCCTAACCCGGATCGCTTAAACTATTTGTTGAATCAGCCTTGCCCAAAGCACGGGACGAAGGAGACACCGGCTAACCACCTTTGGAAGGATTGCTACATTATGCAGGAATTTAAAAATTCTAATGCCTTCCGGTATGACCGTGGGTCAGGAGGTGGCTCAGGATCTGGTTTCCATGGGCCGGGTCACGGTGGAGCTCCCGGTTCAGGTTTCAATCAGGGCGGTCACAACAACCAGAATAATCAGAACGGTCAACAGCAGCAGCAGCAGCAGTCGGGTTATCAGAGCCAGCCAAAACAGTTGAACAATGGACAGTATCATGTTTTCACAACTAGCTTGGATAAGCGCGACCGGAAACTCCACAAGCGAGCAGTGAACTCTGTTGAACCGGCCGTACCACGTTACTTATGCTGGTCGGAGCAGCCTATCGTGTGGAGCAGGGAGGACCACCCACCCCGGGTTGACAATCCAGGCCAGCTGGCATTAGTGGTAGACCCTCAGGTGGGAGGTTATAAATTCACCAAGGTACTCATGGATGGAGGGAGCAGTATTAACATCCTATACTATGAGACATTCCGCCGCATGGGGCTAACAAACAAAGATCTCAGACCATCTAATACGGTGTTCCATGGTGTGGTGCCTGGCAAATCAGCATATCCTGTTGGTAAGATAGCCCTGGACGTGGCTTTTGGGGACGAGCATGATTCCCGATCCGAAAAACTAACCTTTGAGATGGTGAAGATCCGGAGCCCGTATCACGCCTTGTTTGGGCAGCCGGCTTATGCCAAATTCATGGAACGGCCTTGTTATATCTACTTGCAGCTCAAGATGCTGGGTTAGAAGGGGAAAATAACAGTTCATGGGAGCCGTAAGGTTGCTTTGGAATGTGAGGAAGGTGATGCAGCCTATGCAGAGTCGGTTTGTGCCATGGAGGAGTTGAAATATTATAAGGACAATGTTGATCCGGCGGACATGACCCCTTTGAAGAAGCCAACCACGGAGCATGATTCAGATCTGAAGTTCAAATCGGCGACTGAGACTAAGCTTGTTGACTTCGTGCCCGGCGATTCGTCCAAGCAGTTCACTATCAGTGCCAACTTGGACCCTAAATAGGAAAGCGCGCTCATCGAGTTCATCCGTGAGAACCGAGACATTTTTGCATGGAAGCCTTCTGACATGCCAGGTGTACCGAGGGAACTCGCTGAGCACACTCTTAATGTGGATCCTAAGTATAAACCGGTAAAGCAATTTCTCCGCCGGTTTAACGAAGAAAGGCGCAAAGCTATTGGAGAGGAAGTGGCTAGGCTCTTAGCAGCTGGCTTTATCTTTGAGGTGTTCCATCCAGAGTGGCTTGCTAATCCGGTGCCGGTTCTTTAGAAAAACGGCACTTGGCGTATGTGTGTGGATTACACGGATCTTAACAGGGCTTGCCCAGCGGATCCTTTTGCCCTCCCCCGCATTGACCAGATTATTGATGCCACGGCGGGTTGTGAGCGTTTGAGTTTTTTGGATGCATATTCTGGATATCATCAGATCAAAATGGCGGTTAAGGACAAGGAGAAGACAGCGTTTATTACTCCCTTTGGAGCCTTCTGCTATATATCTATTCCTTTTGGGCTCAAGAGCGCCCAAGCCACTTATCAGCGGTGTGTACAGAATTGCCTGCATAAACAGATCGGCCGCAATGTGCACGCCTATGTGGATGATATTGTAGTCAAGTCAAGGCAGAAGGAGACGCTGGTGGATGATTTGAAGGAAACCTTTGACAACTTGCGGGTTTACAAGATGATGCTTAACCCGGCCAAGTGTGTCTTTGGTGTTCCGACAGGCAAGTTACTGGGTTTTCTTGTGTCCAACAGAGGAATCGAGGCTAATCCGGAGAAGATTACGGATCACCTCCCTGGCTAAACCGAAGTGTATCAATGATGTTCAGCGTTTGGCGGGCCGGATCGCCGCACTGAGCCGGTTTATCAGCCGCCTTGGAGAGAAGGCTATCCCTTTATACCAGATACTGAGAAAGACAGACCAATTCATCTGGAGTCCGGCTTCTGATGAAGCGTTGGAGGACTTGAAGCGGCAATTGTCCAATCCGCCCGTTCTTGCGGCTCCGGTCGACAAAGAGCCATTATTGTTATACGTAGCGGCCAATGCTCGTGCAGTTAGCGTGGCTATTGTGGTGGAACGCAAGGAGGCAGGCAAGGAATATCCGGTTCAGCGGCCGGTTTATTATATCAGCGAGGTGCTTATTGAATCCAAGCAAAGGTATCCGCATTGGCAGAAGCTGGTATATGGAGTTTTCATGGCAAGCCGGAAGTTGAAGCAGTATTTTCAAGGGCACCCCATCACAGTGGTCAGTTCAGCTCCCTTGGGCGATATCATACAGAACCGGGAGGCGACTTGCCGGATTGCCAAGTGGGCTATAGAACTTGGGCCGCACGGATTGAAGTACGTGCCTCGGACGGCGGTGAAGTCTCAAGCACTTGTTGATTTCATCAATGATTGGACGGAGTTGCAAGCACCAGCGGAGAAGCCGGATCACACATATTGGACTATCCATTTTGATGGATCCAGGCAATTGGAAGGCTCGGGGGCTGGAGTCGTATTAACTTCCCCACGAGGTGATAAGTTTTGTTATGTTCTCCGCTTAATGTTCCCTTGTACTAATAATGCAGCTGAGTACGAAGCTTTGCTCCATGGTCTCCGGATGGCTAAAGAGATGAACTTAAGCCGGGTTAAGTGCTTCGGTGACTCGGACCTCGTGGCTCAACAGGTGTCTGGCACTTGGGATTCTAAGGACCCGCTCATGGCCGCATATCGTCGTGAGGTGGATAATATTGCGGGTCACTTCAAGGGTTATCAGGTGGATCACGTGGATCGTCGAAAGAATGAAGCGGCAGACGCTTTAAGCCGGTTGGGCTCTCAGCGTAAACCGGTCCCGCCTAATGTCTTTCTTGATGTGTTGCACAACCCGTCAGTCAAGCTCCCAGGTGAAGCGGATTTGGCTATTCCTGATCCGGAGGCTCAATTGGTGGCAGCCCTGGATGTCATACCGGATTGGACAGTTCCTTATCTTGCCTACATGAACCGGGGAGAGTTGCCAGGGGATGAGATTCTAGCCAGGCAGATAGTCCGGCGATCCAAGTCTATGACGATTGTCAATGGCGAATTGCATCATTGCAGTGTATCAGGGGCGTTTCAATGTTGTGTTTCTCCTGAGGAAGGCTGTGAAATCTTACGAGAAATCCATGAAGGGGATTGTGGTCACCACGCCGGTTCAAAGTCTCTGGTGGCAAAGGCGTTTCGTCACGGGTTCTACTGGTTGACAGTGCATGCTGATGCGGAGGACTTGGTTAAACGGTGTGATGGCTGTCAAAAATTTTCAAGGCGTGCTCATGTGCCAGCTCAAGAATTGAGGATGATTCCAATCACTTGGCCGTTTGCAACTTGGGGGCTGGATATGGTCGGACCTTTTAAAAGATCCAAGGATAAGAAAACACACCTTTTGGTGGCAGTTGACAAGTTTACCAAGTGGGTTGAAGCGGAGCCTGTCAGCAAGTGTGATGCAGCGACAGCGGTGCAGTTCATCAAAAAGGTGATTTTCCGGTTTGGCTTTCCGCACAGTATCATTACTGACAATGGTACCAATTTATCCAAGGGTGCTATGAAGGAGTTCTGTGAACGTGAGCACATCCGACTTGATGTATCATCAGTGGCTCATCCCTAGTCCAATGGGCAGGCAGAACGGGCTAATCAAGAGATCTTGCGAGGCATCAAACCCCGGCTTATGGTTCCATTGCAAAGAACACCAGGATGTTGGGTTGAAGAACTACCATCTGTGCTATGGAGTATCAATACTACACCCAACCGATCCACAGGATACACGCCGTTTTTCATGGTCTACGGAGCGGAGGCGGTTCTCCTTAGTGATAGCCGGCACGATTCGCCTCGTGTGGCAGCTTATGTTGAAGCGGACAATGAGACAGCACGACAAGACGCTTTGGACCTATTGGACGAGGAGCGTGATATAGCGGCTGCCCGCTCGGCGATTTATCAACAAGATCTTCGTCGCTATCACAGCCGCCGGGTCAGAACCAGAACTTTTCAAGAAGGACATTTGGTGCTTCGGCTCATCCAAGACCAGACGGATATGCACAAGTTATCCCCACCTTGGGAGGGACCTTTCGTGGTCAGCAAGAATCTGCACAACGGGTCGTACTATCTGATTGATGTTCGAGAGCATAAAGACTCACGCACATCATAGGAGGAGACCAACAGGTCGTGGAACATAGCTCATCTTCGGCCTTACTACACCTGAGCCATTGGCTCTATCTATGTACATATTATGATAGTGTATATATTATCTTTGATATAATAAAACCGGAGCCTCAGCTAAAGCGGGGTCTCTGTGTTTCATATCATGCGTGGTTACATGGAGTGGTTCTGTTTTAAAGCGGCCTCCGGTTTACCCCTTGAAATTTGCTTTTTTATATCACTTGGGGCCTTGGTCGTGTCCGAACCAACGCGACACCTTTTGATAGGCGAAAGCCACCAGATCACTTGGGGACATGGTCAAGTCTGAACCAGTCATGCCTCTTGATCGGCCTAAGGCCACAAAATCACTTGGGGGCTTGGTCGAACCCGAACCATTGCCACGCCTTTTGATTGGCATATATGCCACGGTTTCATTTGGGGACCTGGCTGACTTGAACCATTGTCACTCCTATAGGGGGCTTGGTCCTGTCCGACCATGGTAACACCATCTGATCAGCTCAGTATAGCAAGTTTTTTGCAAACGGTTTTTATCATTGTCTTTGCTTCCATATTTATTTTATGGCTATTTCTTAATTTTTGTTGTGTTTCCTTTAAACCAACAACACTTTTTACCGGTTTAGTTGACGGATTTGGTTCATTTTTTCCGGAGAAGTATGCCCGGTTTACCTTTCTTGTTAACATCATGGAGTAACTGGGGGGCTCGTAATGACCCAGCACGGTTTACATGGGAGCTGTTTTCTCCCCTTTAACGGTAATGGTTTATAAAACCTCCGCTTCAAGCCTGTGTGACGCCCCCGATTCAATCGTACACTAATCATGCACGCAAATGTGTACGATCTAGATCAGGGACTCACGGGAAGATATCACAACACAACTCTAAAACATAAATAAGTCATACAAGCATCATAATACAAGCCAGGGGCCTCCAGGGCTCGAATACAAGTGCTCGATCATAGACGAGTCAGTGGAAGCATCAATATCTGAGTACAGACATAAGTTAAACAAGTTTGCCTTAAGAAGGCTAGCACAAACTGGGATACAGATCGAAAGAGGCGCAGGCCTCCTGCCTGGGATCCTCCTAACTACTCCTGGTCGTCGTCAGTGGGCTGCACGTAGTAGTAGGCACCTCCAGTGTAGTAGTCGTCATCGACGGTGGCGTCTGGCTCCTGGACTCCAGCATCTGGTTGCGACAACCAGAAAGAAAGGAACGGGGGAAAAGGGGGGAGAAAGCAACCGTGAGTACTCATCCAAAGTACTCGCAAGCAAGGAGCTACACTACATATGCATGGGTATATGTGTAAAGGGCCATATCGGTGGACTGAACTGCAGAATGCCAGAATAAGAGGGGGATAGCTAATCCTGTCGAAGACTACGCTTCTGGCAGCCTCCGTCTTGTAGCATGTAGAAGAGGGTAGATTGAAGTCCTCCAAGTAGCATCTCCAAGTAGCATCTCCAAGTAGCATCTCCAGTAGCATCGCATAGCATAATCCTACCCGGCGATCCTCTCCTCGTTGCCCTGTGGAAAAGCGATCACCGGGTTGTCTGTGGAACTTGTCTTGGTGTGTTTTATTAAGTATCCGGTTCTAGTTGTCATAAGGTCAAGGTACAACTCCGGGTCGTCCTTTTATCGAGGGACACGGCTATTCGAATAGATTAACTTCCCTGCAGGGGTGCACCACATAACCCAACACGCTCGATCCCATTTGGCTGGACACACTTTCCTGGGTCATGCCCGGCCTCGGAAGATCAACACGTCGCAGCCCCACCTAGGCACAACAGAGAGGTCAGCATGCCGGTCTAACTCCTATGGCGCAGGGGTCTGGGCCCATCGCCCTTTGCACACCTGCACGTTGCATACGCAGCCGGAAGCAGACCTAGCCTAGTGGCGTTCCAGTCCAATCCGGCGCGCGCCACTCAGTTGCTGACGTCACGAAGGCTTCGGCTGATACCACGACGCCGGGATACCCATAACTACTCCCGCGTAGATGGTTAGTGCGTATAGACCAAATGGCCAGACTCAGATCAAATACCAAGATCTCATTAAGCGTGTTATTATGAAGCAACCGCGGACGCCGACCAGGGCCAGGCCCACCTCTCGCCTAGGTGGTCTCAACCTGCCCTGTCGCTCCGCCACAAAGATCCACACAGAGGGACGTCGGGACAAGGTCTTTTCAGCCCCCAATCCGTGAATCACTCACGAGTACTCTTCGAGCGGACCCGACTTTAGTCACCATCTGTATAGTATGTATGTATGTATAGTATATACCCATGATCACCTCCCAAGTGATCACGGCCCGATAGTATAGCAAGGCAGACTGACAAGAATGTAGGGCCAATGATGATAAACTAGCATCCTATACTAAGCATTTAGGATTGCGGGTAAGGTATCAATGACTGTAGCAACAATGACAGGCTATGCAACAGAATAGGGATAACTGAACAGTAACATGCTACACTACTCTAATGCAAGCAGTATAGAGAAGAATAGGCGATATCTGGTGATCAAGGGTTGGGCTTGCCTGGTTGCTCTGGCAAGAAGGATGGGTCGTCAACTCCGTAGTCGAACTGGGGTCGCTGGCAGTCTTGGGGTCTACCGGAAAGAAGTAACGGAGGGGGAACACAATAAATAACGGAGCAATCAAAGCATCACAAAGCGTAACAAGACAATACGCGGTGTTCGGTGTGCCCTAACGCGGTAGTAGGTGATACCGGCGAAAGGGGGAAACATCCGGGAAAGTATCCCCGGTGTTTCGCGTTTTCGGACAGATGAACCGGAGGGGGAAAGTTGTGTGTTTGCTATGCTAGGGATGTGTGGCGGATGAACGGGCTGCGTATCCGGATTCGCCTCGTTATTCTGAGCAACTTTCATGTTGAAAATAATTTAATCCGAGTTACGGTTTAAAAGATATGATTTTCTAAAGATTTTATTAATTTCTAGAATTTAATTAATTATTTAATTTAATTCGAAAATGGATTTATGACGTCAGCATCATGTCATGCTGATGTCAGCAGTCAATAGGGTTGACTGGTCAAACTGACGGTGGGTCCCATTCGTCATTGACTGTTTAGTCTAATTAGGGTTCAATTAAACTAACTAGTTAATTAGATTAATTAAACAGGATTAATTAACTTAATTCATTCATTCATTAATTATTTTAATTATTAATTAATTATATATTTATTATTATTGTTGTTTTAAATTCTTTTTTCTATTGTTTTGGAGGCGGGGCCCCACATGTCATTGGCACAGGGAGCCATAGCGGGTGTGGGGGGGTTCACGGGCGTCGGGCACAGGCGCAGCCCGTATGGGCGCTGCGGGCGCGACCGGCAGGGGCAACCCATCTGGGGCGCTGGCGACCACGGCAGAGCGCCGGAGAAGAGGGAGGCCGGTGGCCTGGGGCGGCCTCGATGCGCGCGGGTCGGCAGTGAGGGGAGCCGCAGCGAGGGGGCCCGGCACACAGGGGGGCGGGGAAGGGCAGCAGCAGCTGCGGTCGGCGCGAACGTGCGACCATGGGCGCGCGAGCGATCTGGAGGAGGGGAGAGGCGGTGCGGTGCGATGGCCGTCGTGCCGTTCGGCGATCCCGTCGACGCGACGGAACGGACGACGGAGACGGGGAGAGAAGAGGAGGCTGGGGGCCTCACCATGGGAGCGTAGGGGACGGGGCAGCGGGGGGTTGAGGAGAAGGATGGGGCTCACCGAGCCCTGTAGTTGAGCAAAGCCGGCTCGAGGAGGAGTCGGGGCTGGCGCGAAGGGGCGGAGGAGTTCCTGGCGATGAGCAGCGACGGCAGGGTGGTCCGGCGACAGTGAGGCCTTCGGGCGGCAGCACGGCATCGACGGGGTTCGGGGCGAGCGACGGGGTGACGACGAGGTGGCCGTGGCGGAGGCGTTCCGCGCGGCGTCGAGACGGTGGGGAAGGTCGACGGGGTGGGCGCTGTGGGGAGGTTCGTCCCCCCATCCCGATCTGGATCGGGGAAGGGGAGAGAGACGTGGGGATCGT
>NC_041382.1:393648144-393729064 GCF_002162155.2 Triticum dicoccoides
TATATTTTATTTTCTTTTATTTTTATTTGTAGTTTCATTTATCTTTAGTTTTATAAAAATTACCACTAGTGCCTAAATTTGTATTTATCAACAAACTACTGTGAGATTAATTATTAACCCGTAATAAAATAGTTTTATCATTTATAAATTCAATAGGCATTTGTTTATTTGTTTTCACTACTGTTTTAATTGTTTTAGAGCCTTTAAACATTTTATCAAAGTTTGGTTTCTCCACCATAATTACTTACGATTTATTTGACACAACCCGAACATTTTAGTTTTAATTTTTGAAAACTTTTGTTGTTTGCCTGATTTTAAATTGAATTCAAATCGGTTTCGAACTATCGCGAGATTAACTAAAGTGACAGCGGTAACATGGCATCATTAGGAGAGGGTTACTGTAGCTTAATTATCCGGGCGTCACAATTCTCCTCCACTACAAGAAATCTCGTCCCGAGATTTAAGAGGGGGACTAGGGGGGAAAGATCTTGTTATGAAAGTTCTAACGAATCTTCTCAGTTTTGGTTGCTCTTCTCGAAGAGGTCAATCCATTACATTGGTGTCTTCAGTCCTCTGCTTCAACGCATCATGATGAAATTGTCGTCCTTTCTTCAGGATCTCCATCGTTCTTACGAAAGAATAAGGGGGGTATTCCGGGAGAACAAACCTCTACAAGGTTGACTATCTGGTCGATATCATCGGGGAAGGTGGCAGAACGTAACTCTCGAATTGAAACTTAAGAAAATATTGAGAGCAAAGTAATGAGGTTTCATGGGAAGTTTCAAGCGAGCAGGCAACCGTTTGATGCCTGAAACAGGGTGTGAAAGGGGCTTAAAGCAATCGGGAATAAGTATTGTGTCCGGTAACAGATTTGATGATCCCTCGGAAGATGGCTCGTGAATTACATACGAGGCCACACGCGAGGAACATCCTTGGGAATGGGGGGTGCAGGAGAGTCAGGTTTCAATCCTGTGGAACTGTGGGTTATGGGCCCACCATGTGGTTCAAAGTAGGAAGGGGGCCGACATCTTGCACGGTCACGATAGTAAGGCGTGTCAGAGGGTAGCCTATCAGTTATGTCGGCAACAACATCGATACCAAGGGCGAGGGACGAAGAGAACCATTTTCCTGCTCGTTGTACGAGGGAAACCAATTGGCAAGCTATCACCCATCGGTGGTTACCAGAATGTCATCAACAATAGTAACAGGGTCTTACAAACAGAGTGGTACAACAAGGTGCTTATCTAAGCAGGGAATTATCTCTGCTCAGTTAAGTCAGATTCAGGAAAGGTTAAGCAAAAGAATGGAAAGGAAAATACGATTATCAGATTAAACAGAACAATGGAAAGGAAAATGTGTTTAAACACATTGTTCAAGGGTATATCCTTCCCAAGGACAAATAGAGCAAGATATCCACGACAGGATAGAAAGTAGAAACCATTTAGGTAAGGGGAGAGGATTTGATGACAATACCCATACAACGGTGTTTGGATAACTGACAAGAAACATTTAGCATCATGCCTCCAATGTTCTTGTTGAAGAGCGGGGTATCATAGTCATGCTTCGAGGTAGCCATGATATGGTGTTTCAATCAAGGGCCAGACTTTGGATACACAAATGATCCATTAGGAGCAACTTATAAAATAAGTCTTACAATTTCCTCCAGGAAGAATGGTTATCCTTGCAAAAGAAATTATAATGACAGGTCCTCCAGCCAGGGGGTGCTAGGCATGACATCATCTTACCGGGTCATCTAAGAACCATCATCATAACTCCTGGAAAGTTGTCCCAACCATCATATCTGACCGAGATTCAGATCCGATTGGTGTCATGATAACTCAGACTCAGGATGTCCGAGAAGAAAAGGTGCAACACAAATAGACGAAATGACATTGCAAGATTCTCGGGAAATTAACTATGGAAGCGAGTTCTGAAACAAGAGTTCATCATTAAAGCAAGAAGAGGATGATGAGGTGGCTGATGGACTCAGCGATAATTCAACGAGGCATCCAAAAAGATGCATCTCCTCAATTATGTGGATAAGGAGATAGCATTTGTTAGATCAAATGATATAATGAAGCATGTTTGAGGAAAACATACACAGTTAAACATTGGTTGAAAGGTGCGCCCGAAATATGGGTTGGGCTGCACGACCAATGTCAGAATGGTGATTCAATAATCAATAGTCTAAGAATGAATGGCCGACCATTAACTTCAAAGCAATAGGGTTGCTAAATAGGCAGAATCCAAACAGCACCGCTCACTTGTTGGTACCCCGGTTGGGATCAACGCGAGGACCAAGAAAGAATGGTGATTATGAGAAGTATCACTATAGCAAGAATTCTTAAGAGGTGGAGCAATCCGCACAACATTCTTGACATCAAAGATGGTAATACTCCGCGGTAGAATCCTAACATAAGTTGGATAACAAGGAACTCAAGGTACAACACAAAACAGGAACAATTTTTGTGTTGGAGGGAATGCAATAATGTTGTGGATGATAACCCAAACCATCGAGGGCAAAGGATGCTATTTCTCATCAAGAATTCGATAGATATCTTGGAGGACCTCAGAATGTTGATGATGATCACGACACATTTGTCGAGAGGTTTCGAGAAGATGTAACTGATCGGTGATGACATCAAGTCAATGGAAATGATGAAGCCAAAAGTCATTGGGACCATGGGTACGACACAAACTCGAAATCAAGCTTGCTGTTCAAGGACAAACGATATGACGAGGAAGATCGATTGTAAGATTAGCTCACGGTCAAAATTTGTGCTCCGAGAAGAAGGACCCGGTAGCACAGTTAAAAATTAGCACAATGATATAGCCAATCAGGCTAGGAATGGCGTGATCGGGTACAAACTCGTACTTATAGAAGCTTACTGAAGAGTTGCTGAACCGTAGTGCGGACTCGGTTCAGTTATTGGTGTCTTTAAGTGTTTAAAAACTCAGAGCCCGTGAAAAATTGGAATCAGTGGGAATGTAGCACTTGATGAAGAACTCATAAGAAGTTACGCAGTTCCGTGACAATCTCGAGATACTAGGGGGTAATACTCAACGACAAACCAAAGTAAAGGTTGGACATGTGTATTGATCCAGAGAAGACAAGTGCTTAAACTTGCCCGAGAAATGGGATCAAAGAAGAACATATGGTCGGAACCACGATTGCAAAGGATCAATTCACCAATACCAAAGGATATTATATCACGGAAATAGTTATTATTACAAGAAGCTTCCATGGTAGGATCTACATCGTGTCCATGGGCATGAACGCAAAGGTTCAAGGTCGACTCCCACTTCCTCAATGCATAACCTTCCATTCACCTCTCGTTTTTCAAAAATGACATTAGTTGTTGAACGTTTTACCTGGTGCAATACCAGATAAGTATGACCCGTGAAATCTTTCGGGTTCACGCAGGTTAGGGAAGGCATTGGTTCAACCCATCGGGGCATCTAGGAATATATACCACAAACTTCGGAGTAAAAATCACCAGCTCAAAAGGAGAGCAAGGTTGGCAAAAACCAACGAATAGGATTTACTAATGGCATTATGTATCAGGGAAGAATTCACAAGGCGATTAAATATGAAGGACATTGCCGAATAATAATCCAACAAAGGATCTGACGGTCGATAGCGGAGCTGATGTGAGCATCGGTACGCAACTAGTTGAAGAAAGAATGCAAAGGCATTGGATTACAGAAGCAACTGGCTAATTCAAAGCTCACATGTAAAAGAATTATGATTTCCAAATCAAAGGATCATAAGCAAAGTTCTGATTAGGGATGGATAAGTTGAATAGCCTTAGGGGTACAATCGATGGCAATTTGATTGGTCGAGATCCAGCTCATGTTTAAAACGGTGTATGAGCCGGAAAGATAATTTAAAAGGATCAACTGATGATTGCGTGCATTCGCACTCATGTTGATTCAATAGGATCAAAATGATGGTGCCTAAGGATACTGACGAATATTGTCAGACATAGGGAAAGCATCCATAATGCAAGCAGACAAGTATTGCAGAGCAATAAGCTACTAAGGATTTTTGGAGGATCGAATAGTATTTCGAAGACCAATGTGAAACACATGAACTAGGTATGAACGGATACTCGATAAGGGCGAGAAATTATCAGTAAGGGTATTCAGGTGGCAAGGAACTGCAAGGCAGTAGGCACAAAATATTCTCGGAATAATAGAAAGGATTTCAAGGTATCTTGTAATAACAAGATCAACTGGGAATAAAAGTAAGAACGTCAAGTGTATGTATTTATCCATAGGGATATTTCGGTGGAAGGGAATTGCAAAAGCAACGGGCACAAGGTCTCGAGAGAAAATCGGAGAGTATCTTCGAAATCTTCTGGTGCAGCCGGCGATCATCTGGACTGAAGGGGCTCTCCGGGAGAAAGTATTATCGAGAACCTAGAGTCCGAGTCAATAAAATCGTTTAACCTGAATAGGAGAGATGTCAGAGTCCCAGAGTATAGGTCGAGGAATAAAAGATCCTACTACCACCCAATGGCGACGTGTGCCCGTAAGACACACAGCCATGTTAGTAAAATTTTTTGCAACGTGTAGACTCGACTTCGGCCAAGGAGTGTGGAATGGGGATTCCTACAGGTAGTCGGCTCTGATACCAACTTGTGACGCCCCCGATTCAATCGTACACTAATCATGCACGCAAATGTGTACGATCAAGATCAGGGACTCACGGGAAGATATCACAACACAACTCTCAAACATAAATAAGTCATACAAGCATCATAATACAAGCCAGGGGCCTCGAGGGCTCGAATACAAGTGCTCGATCATAGACGAGTCAGCGGAAGCATCAATATCTGAGTACATACATAAGTTAAACAAGTTTGCCTTAAGAAGGCTAGCACAAACTGGGATACAGATCGAAAGAGGCGCAGGCCTCCTGCCTGGGATCCTCCTAACTACTCCTGGTCGTGGTTAGCGGGCTGCACGTAGTAGTAGCCACCTCCAGTGTAGTAGTCGTCATCGACGGTGGCGTCTGGCTCCTGGACTCCAGCATCTGGTTGCGACAACCAGAAAGAAAGGAAAGGGGGAAAAGGGGGGAGGAAGCAACCGTGAGTACTCATCCAAAGTACTCGCAAGCAAGGAGCTACACTACATATGCATGGGTATATGTGTAAAGGGCCATATCGGTGGACTGAACTGCAGAATGCCAGAATAAGAGGGGGATAGCTAATCCTGTCGAAGACTACGCTTCTGGCAGCCTCCGTCTTGCAGCATGTACAAGAGGGTAGATTGAAGTCCTCCAAGTAGCATCTCCAAGTAGCATCTCCAAGTAGCATCTCCAGTAGCATCGCATAGCATAATCCTACCCGGCGATCCTCTCCTCGTTGCCCTGTGGAAAAGCGATCACCGGGTTGTCTGTGGAACTTGTCTGGGTGTGTTTTATTAAATATCCGGTTCTAGTTGTCAAAAGGTCAAGGTACAACTCCGGTTCGTCCTTTTACCGAGGGACACGGCTATTCGAATAGATTAACTTCCCTGCAGGGGTGCACCACATAACCCAACATGCTCGATCCCATTTGGCCGGACACACTTTCCTGGGTCATGCCCGGCCTCGGAAGATCAACACGTCGCAGCCCCACCTAGGCACAACAGAGAGGTCAGCACGCCGGTCTAACTCCTATGGCGCAGGGGTCTGGGCCCATCGCCCTTTGCACACCTGCACGTTGCGTACGCGGCCGGAAGCAGACCTAGCCTAGTGGCGTTCCAGTCCAATCTGGCGTGTGCCACTCAGTTGCTGACGTCACGAAGGCTTCGGCTGATGCCACGACGCCGGGATACCCATAACTACTCCCGCGTAGATGGTTAGTGCGTATAGACCAAATGGCCAGACTCAGATCAAATACCAAGATCTTGTTAAGCGTGTTATTATGAAGCAACCGCGGACGCCGACCAGGGCCAGGCCCACCTCTCGCCTAGGTGGTCTCAACCTGCCCTGTCGCTCCGCCACAAAGATCCACACAGAGGGCTGTCGGGACAAGGTCCTTTCAGCCCCCAATCCGTGAATCACTCGCGGGTACTCTTCAAGCGGACCCGACTTTAGTCACCATCTGTATAGTATGTATGTATGTATAGTATATACCCGTGATCACCTCCCAAGTGATCATGGCCCGATAGTATAGCAAGGCAGACTGACAAGAATGTAGGGCCAATGATGATAAACTAGCATCCTATACTAAGCATTTAGGATTGCGGGTAAGGTATCAATGACTGTAGCAACAATGACAGGCTATGCAACAGAATAGGAGTAACTGAACAGTAACATGCTACACTACTCTAATGCAAGCAGTATAGAGAAGAATAGGCGATATCTGGTGATCAAGGGTGGGGCTTGCCTGGTTGCTCTGGCAAGAAGGAGGGGTCGTCAACTCCGTAGTCGAACTCGGGTCGCCGGCAGTCTCGGGGTCTACCGGAAAGAAGTAACGGAGGGGGAACACAATAAATAACGGCGCAATCAAAGCATCACAAAGCGTAACAAGACAATACGCGGTGTTCAGTGTGCCCAAACGCGGTAGTAGGTGATACCGGCGAAAGGGGGAAACATCCGGGAAAGTATCCCCGGTGTTTCGCGTTTTCAGATAGATGAACCGGAGGGGGAAAGTTGCGTGTTTGCTATGCTAGGGATGTGTGGCGGACGAACAGGCTGCGTATCCGGATTCGTCTCGTTATTCTGAGCAACTTTCATGTTGAAAATAATTTAATCCGAGTTACGGTTTAAAAGATATGATTTTCTAAAGATTTTATTAGTTTCTAGAATTTAATTAATTATTTAATTTAATTCGAAAATGGATTTATGACGTCAGCATCATGTCATGCTGATGTCAGCAGTCAACAGGGTTGACTGGTCAAACTGACGGTGGGTCCCATTCGTCATTGACTGTTTAGTCTAATTAGGGTTCAATTAAACTAACTAGTTAATTAGATTAATTAAACAGGATTAATTAACTTAATGCATTCATTCATTAATTATTTTAATTATTAATTAATTAATTATATATTTATTATTATTGTTGTTTTAAATTCTTTTTTCTAATGTTTTGGCGGCGGGGCCCCACATGTCATTGGCACAGGGAGCCATAGCGGGTGTGGGGGGGTTCACGGGCGTCGGGCGCAGGCGCAGCCCGTATGGGCGCTGTGGGCACGACCGGCAGGGGCAACCCATCTGGGGCGCCGGCGACCACGGCAGAGCGCCGGAGAAGAGGGAGGTCGGTGGCCTGGGGCGGCCTCGGTGGGCGCGGGTCGGCAGTGAGGGGAGCCGCAGCGAGGGGGCGCGGCACACAGGGGGGCGGGGAAGGGCAGCAGCAGCTGCGGTCGGCGCGAGCGCGCGAGCGAGCGGGAGGAGGGGAGAGGCGGTGCGGTGCGATGGCCGTGGTGCCGTTCGGCGATCCCGTCGACGCGACGGAACGGACGACGGAGACGGGGAGAGAAGAGGAGGCCGGGGGCCTCACCATGGGAGCGTAGGGGACGGGGCAGCGGGGGGTTGAGGAGAAGGATGGGGCTCACCGAGCCCTATAGTTGAGCAAAGCCGGCTCGAGGAGGAGTCGGGGCTGGCGCGAAGGGGCGGAGGAGTTCCTGGCGATGAGCAGCGACGACAGGGTGGTCCGGTGATAGTGAGGCCTTCGGGCGGCAGCACGGCATCGACGGGGTTCGGGGCGAGCGACGGGGTGACGACGAGGTGGCCGTGGCGGAGGCGTTCCGCGCGGCGTCGAGACGGTGGGGAAGGTCGACGGGGTCGGGGCGCCGTGGGAAGGTTCGTCCCCCCGATCCCGATCTGGATTGGGGAAGGGGAGAGAGACGTGGGGATCGTGGGGATATAGGCCAGGTGTAGTGGGCTGGCCGGCCGGCTGACTAGCTGGGCCGGTTGGCCCAATGGGGGGGGGGGGTAAAGTTGTTTTCCTACTAATTTATTTTTGTTTTATTTTATATTTTATTTTCTTTTATTTTTATTTGTAGTTTCATTTATCTTTAGTTTTATAAAAATTATCACTAGTGCCTAAATTTGTATTTATCAACAAACTACTGTGAGATTAATTATTAACCCGTAATAAAATAGTTTTATCATTTTATAAATTCAATAAGCATTTGTTTATTTGTTTTCACTACTGTTTTAATTGTTTTAGAGCCTTTAAACATTTTATCAAAGTTTGGTTTCTCCACCATAATTACTTACGATTTATTTGACACAACCCGAACATTTTAGTTTTAATTTTTGAAAACTTTTGTTGTTTGCCTGATTTTAAATTGAATTCAAATCGGTTTTGAACTATCGCGAGATTAACTAAAGTGACAGCGGTGACATGGCATCATTAGGAGAGGGTTACTGTAGCTTAATTATCCGGGCATCACAGCCTGGCTAAGCCAACTTCATGCCCAGCGATGGCAGGTACTTTGTATCGCCTATTTGGTTATGTGTTTTACATACATTGCTGATATATATATCAAGATCATAAACCGGCTGGCGGTATAACCGCCACCGAAGTTCTAGTTTTTCTGATTGGAGGAAATATAAATTGAGGTTTTTCAAGCAAAAGCATCAGTACTTATGCACGAGGGCATATTCAAGGCAGAAGTATTAACTATCCTATTACAAGGCAACACGGTGCCCAAATAAGATCATTGTTATTTTGGAGGATCATCGTAAGGCAGCTATGTAAGGGCATATTTATCCCTAAGTGGGCAGCTATGTAAGGGCATATTTATCCCTAAGTGGGCAGCTATGTAAGGGCATATTTATCCCTAAGTGTTTTGGTGATTGATGACAATGCTTGTGCGGACTAATCGTGTGCCTTGAGTCCATCAGATACTTCATCATTAGGCACAAGACGATTCGGTGCCCCTCGGAGACTGTTGAAGCCGGCGTTGTTCTACGTTTCTCTTTGGTGGAGTTGAGTCGTAGGAGAGCCGTACTATTAAGAGGGGGTCCGCGTCGGAAAGGTAGGGTGGAATCACACGTACACTTGTCCCTCCTTTCCTTGCACTTTGGAGCTACCCGTCGTTATCTTGGTTGTGTGGAAAACTGGCGACTACTGCTGTACTTGCGGTAGTACCGCAGGTACAAGTGGTAGTACCGTGGCGTGTCACGGTAGTACCGCCCCTTCGGTGCGGTAGTACCGCGGCATCCTGGCCTAGTGCCGCTCCAGTGCGGTAGTAGGGGCGGATGTAATTTTTTACATCCGCGCCCCCCACGGTAGTACCGCTCGCCCAGCACGGTAGTACTGCGGGGGCCCACGGTAGTACCGCTCCCTAGGAGTTGTAGTACCGTGCCCCTTCGACCTAGTACCGCAGTGTCGTGGTAGTAGGCGCGGATGTAATTTTTTACATCCGCGCCGACCACGGGAGTACCGCGCCTCTCAAGCGGTAGTACCGCGTCGGGTTTTTGCACCACCTTAGTTTCTGCGGATGTAGGCACGGATGTAATTTATTTCATCCTCGCCCTTCCCAGGCCGTGACCCTCCTGCCTTGCGGTAGTACCGCAAGGGGGAGCGGTAGTACCGCGCCAGCGGTAGTACTGCTCCTTCGTCGGGCATGTTCCGGCCTGTGCAGTTGCCACGGTAGTACCGTGGTCGTCCACGGTAGTACCGCGTTGCTTCGCGGTAGTACCGCTTCCTTGGAGCGGTAGTACCATGGGTCGCGGGCTGAACATGTGGATAACGGTTGGATTTTTTCCACGACTATATAAGGGGTGTATTCTACCTCTAGTTGACTACCTCTTCCACCTCTAAGCTCCATTGTTGCTCCAAGCTCCATTTTCGCCCAATCTCTCTCCCTAGCCAATCAAACTTGTTGATTTGCTCGGGATTGGGTGACAAGGGCCCGATCTACACTTCCACCAAAGGATATTTGATTCCCCCGACTTATCCCTTGCGGATCTTGTTACTCTTGGGTGTTGAGCACCCTAGACGGTTGAGGTCACCTCGAAGCCATACTCCATTATGGTGAAGCTTCGTGGTGTTGTTGTTGTTGGGAGCCTCCGATTGTTGTGGAGATTGCCCCAACCTTGCTTGTAAAGGTTCGGTCGCCGCCTTCAAGGGCACCAATAGTGGAATCACGGCATCTCGCATCGTGTGAGGGCGTGAGGAGAATACGGTGGCCCTAGTGGCTTCTTGGGGAGCATTGTGCCTCCACACCGCTCTAACGGAGACGTACTTCCCCTTAAAAGGAAGGAACTCCGGTAACACATCCTCGTCTCCACCGGCTCCACTCTTGGTAATTTCGTGCCTTTACTTTCGCAAGCTTACTTATTGTTACATCTCTTGCTTGCTTGCGTTCTAGTTGATATTGCATCATATAGGTTGCTCACTTAGTTGCATATCTAGACAACCTATTTGTTGCAAAGTTTAATTTGGTAAAGAAAAGCTTAAAAATTGTTAGTTGCCTATTCACCCCCCCCCCCCTCTAGTCAACCATATCGATCCTTTCAATTGGTATCAGAGCCTCGTCTCTTTGTTAAGGACTTTGTCGTCCGAAGAGTATGGCTGACACCAACGATGGTGCGAAGGAACACTCCGGTGTAAATCCCATCTCGTCTTCGGCCGAAGGGGGAACCTCGGTCTCTCATGAGGAATTCAATGTGGCTTTAGACACATTGAAAACCTCCATGACGGCCGAGGTTAAAAGCATGTTTAATGATTTTCTAGAGGGACTTAAACTATCTACCGCGCCTATGAAAGTGGGTGATCCTACTAACAAGGTGACGGATGCTATCTCCGACAAGGGGGAAGCTAACAATGAAAAGAGTCCTTCTACTAGTGGTAGAAATGGCACCGTCATCTTTGCCCATGTGGAACTCCCAGTCTATAAAGGGCCAATCCCCTCCACTCATTTGAATCATGCCGGTCCACCTCCTAAATATGAGAAACATGAAGATTTTGATAATTGGGTCTATCGCTTTAAGCGTCATTTGAAACATGTGAATACTAACCTTTGGAGAATCATTGAAGAAGGCTTTTACCCTCATGACCCAAGCAACTTCACCCCTCGAGAAGACGTGGACAATCAATTCAATGAGGGTGCTCTCTTCATAATCCAAGATGCAATTCTTCCCGAAGATCTCCCTCATCTTCGACCCCATGTCGTGGCTAAAGAAGCATGGAAATGTGTTGAGGGTCTCTACCGTGGAAGTGCTAGCATTCAATGCTCCAACTATGAAGTGGTGCAAGATGAAGCCGATGAGTTTGCGATGAAAGAAGATGAAGAACCCCGTGAGCTCTTCCGAAGAGTGACCAAACTCGCGGTCGCACTTCGAGATCATGGAAGCAAGGACACGGATGACAATTGGATCAAGCGGAAGTTCCTCAAGGCCATGATGCCCTACAACAAGGCCATGTCCTCCGTCATTCGTCAACGACCGGACTTCCACACCATGACCTCAAGTGAAGTGTTGGATGAGTTCATTGCAATGAGCATCTTGGACAAGACCGCCGACAATGCGGTGCTCCGTTCTCAAAGAGCAAAGAAGCCTAACCTTGCTTTGAAGGCCAAGGTTACTATGGAAGAAGAGGAAGAGGTGGAAGATGAGGAAAGAAACCCCGAAGACACCAAGTTTGACTATCATGAGCACAGGGCCCTTGCTTCAAGACAATTTTGGAGCAAGAAGAGCTCAAGACCCAACATCAACAAAAACAACTCAAGTGGCGTCAAGGGCAAGCAACGAGTTAGAACTTGCTTCAACTGTGGCAATGTGAGCCATTTCGTTTTGGATTGTCCTTACGAGAAGCGGGAAGACAATGGTGGCAAGTTCATTCGGAAAGACAAAGCCAAGTCCTTCCCCAACAAGAACAACTTCGCCAAGAAGACTCCCTCTCGTGGGTTGGTGGTTCAAGAAGAATACCAAGAGGATGACGATGATGATGAGAATGAAGAAGCAACGGCCATGGCATCCATTGCCATTGCTACTCCCCGGGTGTCTCTCTTTGAATCACCCAACGAAAACATCACCGCTAGATGTCTCATGGCTAAGGCTTCAAACAAGGTAACCCCCAACATCTCAACCACCATCATTACTAATCCCTCTGTGGAGGATTGCATTGACGAACATGTTGAGTCTAATGAGGAAGTGAATGAATTTGAGTCTTTTATGAGTAAGCTCAAGGGAAAGTCCAAGAAGCACTTTGTTGCTCTCTTGGAACAACTTGGTGAGGCCAATGACATGATCGAGGCTCACGAAGAAACCATCTCCAAGATGGAAAGTCATAGTCGTGACTATGCCGACGAGATATCGGATCTCTCTAATGCTCTTGAGGAAGAGCGTGTGCATCGTTTGACTCTTGAGGAGTCACACAATGATGACCATGCTAAGTTAAAGAAAGATCTTGATCATGCTCTTGTCATGTCTCGTGTGCTAACCTCCGAGAAGGCTAAACTTGGGGTTGATCATGCTAGACTCAAAGAGGAGTTTGAGATACTTGACAAGGCCCACAAGGTCTTGAAGGGTACTCATGCTAGCCTCAAAGAGTCTCATGCTCAACTCCAAGTTAAGCTAATCAAGGAAAAGGCCACCTTTCCTCATATGGTATTAATTGATAATGCATGTGCTACTAACCCTTGTTGTGAGCATGTGCATCTTGTGGAGGAAAATGCCAAGTTGAAGGATCAACTTGAGAAAGGCCTTGTGACATGCATTCAAGGTGAGAAAAACCTCAACGACCTTTTGAGCAATCAAAAGGAAGTTGTGGCCAAACAAGGAATTGGGTTTGCACCCAAGTCCAAGAGCAAGAAGAAGAAGAACAACAAGGCCAATCGTCCTCCTCCCCTCAAACAAACGTTCGTGAAAGAGGGAGAGGGTGCTTCTAAGAATAAGAAGGAGAAAGTGAAGGAAGTTGTTGTCCAAAAGGGAAAAAGCATTTCCTCAAACAAAGCCGGCGACTTTAACCCTTCATATGTATTGTGCCGTGCTAGTGATGAACATGTTTATGCTAGATTTGTTGGTTCTTCTTATGAGTACATTGAATGGTCTATTTGGGTTCCCAAGACCCTTGTTACTAACATCAAAGGACCCATTACTAAATGGGTACCTAAAACCAAGCATTCATCTCGTGTAGGTGTTTGCTTCCGGTGGAGGATCATGGTTGCTCGATAGTGGAGCACCAAATCATATGACCGGGAGCAAGGACTTGGTGGTGGACATGCAAGAGATTCCATCTATGCCCACCAATGTCGAGTGGGGTGATGCATCACATTCTAAGGTATTGGGTCTCGGCAAGGTTGTCATTTCTCATGATCTAACGATTGAGAAAGTCATGCTTGTTGAGTCCCTTGCATTCAATTTACTTTCCGTTCGTCAACTTGCACTCATGGGCTTTGCTACATTCTTTGATATTGATACCGTGGCCCTCTTGTGGAGCAAGACTCTTAAAGTAGCCTTTGTTGGGCATGTCGAGAACGGCCTCTATGTGGTTAACTTTTCGGAGCAACCCACTAAGACCGCGACATGCCTAATGGCTAAAGTTGACGTGGGATGGCTTTGGCATCGCCGTTTAGCCCACGTCAATATGAGATCTTTGCAAAGTCTTCTCAAGGGGGACCATGTTCGTGGACTAACAAATGTTAGTTTTGCCAAAGATCGTGCTTGCAGTGCTTTTATCGAAGGAAAGCTTCATGAAAAGGCTCACCCTCCCTCAACCATCATCTACTCAAAGAGACCCTTGGAGCTCCTTCACATGGATCTATTCGGGCCTCCATCTTTTGATAGTCTTGGAGGAAGAAAGTATTGCTTGGTGATTGTGGATGATTATTCAAGATGCACTTGGGTATACTTCTTCAAGAGGAAGAGTGAGACCCAACAAACCGTCATCAACTTTGCAAATGAAGCTCAACGTCAACATGATGCAAAGATCTTGACAATAAGAAGCGACAACGGCACCGAGTTCAAGAACTACACCTTGGATGAGTTTCTTAGTGATGAGGGGATCAAGCATCAATATGCGGCACCTTATACCCCTCAACAAAATGGTGTTGCGGAGAGGAAGAACCGGACGTTGATGGATGCGGCAAGGACCATGATGGCGGAGTTCAAGTCTCCGTACAACTTTTGGGCCGAAGCCATCAACACCGCATGTCATGCATCCAATCGGCTCTATCTTCGCAAAGGCTTGAACAAGACTCCTTATGAGATCCTCACCGGCAACAAGCCCAACCTCAAGTACTTCCGGGTGTTCGGTTGTAAGTGTTTCATTCTCAAGAAAGGTGTTCGGTTGTCTAAATTTGAGGCTAGAGCTCATGAGGGCATATTTGTTGGTTATGCTACAACTCTCATGCTTACCGTGTCCTCAACAAGTCCACCGGACTCATTGAGGAGACGTGTAACGTGGAGTTTGACGAAAATAACGGCTCCCAAGTAGTGCAAAGTGGTACTTGTGATATAGGTGATGAAATTCGTCCCCAAGCCATAAGAAGAATGGGTATTGGCCAAATCCTACCCATTGAGGAACCCCTTGTGGCCGAAGGAGAAGGACAATGCTCTACTCAAGTAGAGCCATCGCCTCATCAAGTCCCACACGCTTCCGAAGAACAAAGTGAAGGCCCTCAACCTCGTGAACAAGACCAAGGGCAAGATCTACCTCAAGACGGTGGTGAACCTCTAAATGATGCCCAAGGTCAAGTTTTCCCCCTCGAGCGAGTTCAAGATCAAGAGCAACCTCAAGATCAAGAACAAGCTCAAGACGGCGCTCAAAATGATCAAGTCAACCCTCCTCTTTCCACACCCGAGGAGGAACTAGAGCATCGTGCCGCGAAGATTGCTTCCAAGCTCACCACCCAAGGCCATGTCATGGAAAATGTGGTTGGAAGCCTAAGAAAGGGGGTAAGCACTCGTAGACAATTGGCAAACTATTGTGAACATCACGCGTTTGTCTCTTGTGTCGAACCCCAAAAGGTCTATGAGGCGCTCGAAGACTCGGATTGGCTCAATGCCATGCATGAAGAACTCAACAACTTCGAGTATAGCAAGGTGTGGAGATTGGTGCCAGGACCATCCGGGAACCACAACGTCATTGGAACCAAGTGGATCTTCAAGAACAAGCAAGATGCTCATGGGAACATCATTCGCAACAAGGCAAGATTGGTAGCACAAGGCTACTCCCAAGTCGAGGGTATCGACTACGGTGAAACCTTTGCTCCCGTTGCTCGTCTTGAATCCATTCGTTTGTTGATTGCTTATGCTTCCCATCACAACTTTAAGTTGCAACAAATGGATGTGAAAAGTGCTTTTCTTAATGGTCCTATTAATGAGTTGGTCTATGTCAAGCAACCCCCCGGGTTCGAGGATCCCTACTTTCCGGATCATGTGTATCAACTCGATAAGGCACTCTATGGCCTTAAACAAGCCCCACGTGCGTGGTATGACCACCTTACCGAGTTGTTACAAGATCGTGGATTTGAAGTAGGGCTAATCGACCCCACTCTTTTTACTAAGAAGGTCAACGGGGAGTTGTTTGTATGCCAACTATATGTTGATGATATTATCTCTGGTTCCCCTCACAAAGCTTTCAATGAAGAATTTGCCGCTCTCATGACCTCCAAGTTTAAGATGTCTTCGATGGGAGAGTTGAAGTTCTTCCTTGGTTTCGACATCAAACAAAGAAGAGAAGGAACCTTCATCAACCAAGCCAAATACACTCAAGACATGCTTAAAAGATTCAAGCTAAGTGATGTCAAGCCGGCTACTACACCAATGCCTACCAAGTGCCAACTTGACATCGATCCCAATGGTAAAGCGGTGGATCAAAAGGTATATCGCTCCATGATTGGCTCCTTGCTTTACCTTTGTGCATATAGACCGGATATCATGTTGAGTGTGGGGATGTGTGCACGTTTTCAAGCCGCACCAAAGGAAAGTCACTTTGTGGCGGTCAAGCGAATCTTTCGATATTTGGCTCATACCCCAAACTTTGGCTTATGGTACCCAAGAGGAGCAAACTTCAAGCTTGAAGGTTTCACGGATTCCGATTGGGCGGGAGACAAAGTGGATAGGAAGTCCACTTCCGGAGGGTGCCAATTTCTTGGTTGCTCCTTGGTAAGTTGGTCTTCCAAGAAGCAAAGTTGTGTGTCTCTCTCGTCCACCGAAGCGGAGTATGTGGCGGCCGGTAGTTGTTGTGCTCAACTCCTATGGATGAGGCAAACTATAAAGGAGTACGGTGTCATTTGTGACAAAGTGCCTCTTTGGTGTGATAATGAAAGTGCCATCAAGATTTCTCTCAACCCGGTGCAACACTTCAAGACGAAGCACATTGAGATTCGGTATCACTTCATCCGGGATCACATTAGGCGAGGGGAGATCGAGCTCAAGTATGTCAACACTCATGATAACCTTGCAGATATTTTCACGAAGCCCTTGGATGAAGCAAGATTTCGCGAGTTAAGGCATGAGCTAAATATCATTGATTTGAGCAATGTGACTTGAACCCGTGCACCCCCCACCACACTCAACTTGTTGTCTAGTTTAGGTGTAGGCATGGACATAGGGGGAGTTTTGTTCTCTCAATGAACTCTCCCTCCCCCCATTATGCATAAATAGATCACCCCTTTCACATTAGCCATTTTTGATGGTACTTGTGCTTCAAAGACGAGTTTTGGTCATGGGCCCAAGGATAATTCTTCGCGGTGCCATACCATGCAACTCAAACATAGGTGGCTTCGGCCACCGCCCTCTCTCCTCGAGAGGCTTTGTCACTTAGGGATTTCCTGTTGTTCCCCTGGTATGTGCTTGTTTTTGTAGTTTTGGGTGTGTGTGTGTTTTTCCGTGCAAAGGCATTTTTTTCTTGTTTGAAACCTTCGGTGTCGTGAGCTCACGGTACTACCGTGGTCGGCCATGGTACTACCGCGGCCAACCACGGTACTACCGCTGATGGGAGCATGGTACTACCGTCCCCAAGCGGCAGTAATTTTTTACTGCCGCCTGGTTGAGCGGTACTACCGCCTCGGCGCGGTACTTCCGCCCGAGCGGTACTACCGCGATGACCCGCGGTACTACCGCGCCGGTTCGAGCGCGTGGGGGATAAGGCCGGGCAGGGGGAGTTCTAACTCCCCATACCCATTCGTCCTCTTTCTCTCCATGTCGTCTCTTCCTCTCCTGTGCTCACGAACGGAGCCGTCGTTCGTCGCCGGATCTCCTCCACCGGCTGCCCTCCCGTGATTCCGTCCGGTGGGATTGTTCCCCACCACGTGCTCTTGCTATGGACCAAGGTTTTTCCCCAAATCCTTCTCCTTTTTGATTGTGTTTGGTACTTTTAGGTTTTGGGGGAGGCTTTTATGTTCTTGAGATTCCTAGACCAAATCTCTGCAAGAGTAGGATGAAGGAGTGCGGTATTGCATAGGATTTACACTTGTATTGTTGTCTTGCGCTAGATCTGATCACCGTAGCACCGCCATGGCTTCGCGGTTCTTTTTCAGATTCAAATCCTGTTAGATCTGACGCGACGCGGTACTACCGCCCTGGGGAGTGGTACTACCGCTTGCACGGTACTACCTCCCCTAGGGCGCGGTACTACCGCACACCATGCGGTACTAAGAGTCTACTACTGCCCCAGCCACGGTACTACCGTGACCCCGCATGGTACTACCGCGTCTGGAGCTGTACTAAGCCTTTAGTACCGCACACCATGGCAGATCTACCATGGCTCACATCTATCACATGCCAACTTTCTCGTTTATCTTCTATGGGTTTCATGTGTTGTCTTATGGCCTTTGCATTGATACTTTTCGCCTTTTGTTTTGGTGCTTTGCGTGTGTGTCTCAGGTGGTGGCTCTCGCCGGTCCAATCCCATTCGTGACACTGGCTCCAAGCGTCTGCGCAACCCAGGAGAAGTTCCCGAGGGGTCATCTGCGTCCAAGCGCAATGTCAAGACCACCGCTAGCAAGCACAAGGAGCCCGCCAGGGGTATGGATGAGATAGGCCCTACAGAGTATGTCCGTCTCAAGCAGCTTCACCCTTATGTGACCCCACGCTCCACTGTCAGAGGGTGTGAACTGTTCTGGAACAAGACCCAAACCCAAATCTATTTGGATGTCATCAAGAATAAGCAGAATACCTATGTGGAAGTGAAGTGGATTGATATGCACCACATGAGGAAGGACAAGTTCCGTGACTACTTTGGGGAGGCTCTGGACTTGGTGGAGCAGTTTGGCATTGAGCATGTGATCTCTTTCCACCTGGACTATGACCCTGAGATCATATGTCAGTTCTTTGCTTCAGTGTACTTTCACTCCAATGAAGAAAGAAGGATGACCTGGATGACCAATGGCTGCAAGCTGTCTGCTACCTGGAAGGAGTTCATGGATTTGCTTCAAGTTGCTGATGATGGACTTGACACTCCTGTGGGTGTTCTCCCTCATGGCAATGCTGACTCTGCCGACAAGGACAAGCTCACCCCGTTCATGGTTGAGAAGACGCTCGCCAATAGCAAGACAATTTTGGTTCTCAACCCTTTCTGGATATCATGTACCGCATCTTCTGCAACTCCTTGTTCCCACGCATCGGTGACAAAGACAAGGTTCATGCCTATATGGTGGACATGATGCTTATTTGCCAGGAGGCTCGCTCGTCTCAGACTCAGCCACTTGATGTCTCTCACATCATGTGGTGTGAGCTTCGGTTTGCTGTGTTCAACCGCAAGGTGCCTATTTATGGGCCCTACCTGTTTCTGCTGATTTCGAAGACTTGGGAGAAGATGTACCCTGAGGAGGAGTTCCTGGCTCCAGACTGGATTCGCCATGAGCCCATTTGTCTACGGGTCAAACCCAACTGGGCTAACACCGCTATTCGTGCTGAGGCGTCTGCTGCTAGGGCTGCTGCTGTTGATGAGGATGTTGCTGGCGACGAGGATGTAGCTGAGGGTCATTCTGCTAGGCCCTCTCAGAGTGACTGAAGGATAAGATGAAGTTTCTTTTCTGCATGCAAGCCAAGGGCCAGTACAGGGCTCACGTGGAGTCCAAGGAGAGTCGTCTCCGGCACAACAAGGTCTTGCAGCTCTATGGCGAGGATGTGTCTGGCGGGTCTGAGGAGCACATCACTCCTAAGACCGAGTGGATGGAGAAGCAAGGATACAGGTGGACTGATTCTGAGGAGGAGGTCGAGGAGTCCATTCTAGCTGCTGAGGCGTCTGACGAAGAGGCTTTGGACGACTTCTCTGCTTGAGCCACCTCTTGTGTGTGTAGGTTCCCTCTCTGCCTTTTTGGTGTCTCGATGCCAAAGGGGGAGAGAGTGTAGGGATTTGCGAGTTTGCGAGTCGTGTGTGTCATGTGTTTGCTGCTTTCTCAGTTGAACTCTTTGTTGTTTTTCTCGTTTGAACCTTGGTTATCTTACTTCGTATGGTGTAAGACATATGCACTCTATCTATCCTAGCAAGCTGGTATTATATTGTGCTATCTTCATGCTTTACTATGCTTATTATCATGTCTTGGTCTCTAAAATATAGGGGGAGTGTTGATCCTAGTTTGTGTGCCATGCAGTCCAAAGCATTCATCTAAAGTGCACACATCTAGGGGGAGCCCGTCTCTATTTTAGAGAGGTGGGGTTTGCCCCTGCTCCTAATTATCTTATCTTTGTGCAAATCCCGTGTTGTCATCAATCCACCAAAAAGGGAGAGATTGTAAGGGCATATTTATCCCTAAGTGTTTTGGTGATTGATGATAATGCTTGTGCGGACTAATCGTGTGCCTTGAGTCCATCAGATACTTCATCATTAGGCACAAGATGATTCGGTGCCCCTCGGAGACTGTTGAAGCCGGCATTGTTCTACGTTTCTCTTTGGTGGAGTTGAGTCGTAGGAGAGCCGTACTATTAAGAGGGGGTCCGCGTCGGAAAGGTAGGGTGGAATCACACGTACACTTGTCCCTCCTTTCCTTGCACTTTGGAGCTACCCGTCGTTATCTTGGTTGTGTGGAAAACTGGTGACTACTGCTGTACTTGCGGTAGTACCGCAGGTACAAGCGGTAGTACCGCGGCGTGTGATGGTAGTACCGCCCCTTCGGTGCGGTAGTACCGCGGCATCCTGGCCTAGTGCCGCTCCGGTGCGGTAGTAGGGGCAGATGTAATTTTTAACATCCGCGCCCCCCACGGTAGTACCACTCGCCCAGCGCGGTAGTACCGCGGGGGCCCACGGTAGTACCGCTCCCTAGGAGTTGTAGTACCGTGCCCCTTCGACCTAGTACCGCAGTGTCGCAGTAGTAGGCGCGGATGTAATTTTTTACATCCGCGCTGACCACGGTAGTACCGCGCCTCTCAAGCGGTAGTACCGCGTCGGGTTTTTGCACCACCTTAGTTTCTGTGGAAGTAGGCACGGATGTAATTTATTTCATCCGCGCCCTTCCGAGGCCGTGACCCTCCTGCCTTGCGGTAGTACCGCAAGGGGGAGCGGTAGTACCGCGCCAGCGGTAGTACTGCTCCTTCGTCAGGCTTGTTCCGGCCTGTGCAGTTGCCACGGTAGTACCATGGTCGTCCACGGTAGTACCGCGTTGCCTCGTGGTAGTACCGCTTCCTTGGAGCGGTAGTACCGTGGGTCGCGGGCTGAACATGTTGATAACGGTTGGATTTTTTCCACTACTATATAAGGGGTGTCTTCTACCTCTAGTTGACTACCTCTTCCACCTCTAAGCTCCATTGTTGCTCCAAGCTCCATTTTCACCCGATCTCTCTCCCTAGCCAATCAAACTTGTTGATTTGCTTGGGATTAGGTGACAAGGGCCCGATCTACACTTCCACAAAAGGATATTTGATTCCCCCCACTTATCCCTTGCGGATCTTGTTACTCTTGGGTGTTGAGGACCCTAGACGGTTGAGGTCACCTCGAAGCCATACTCCATTGTGGTGAAGCTTCGTGGTGTTGTTGTTGTTGGGAGCCTCCGATTGTTGTGGAGATTGCCCCAACCTTGCTTGTAAAGGTTCGGTCGCCGCCTTCAAGGGCACCAATAGTGGAATCACGGCATCTCGCATCGTGTGAGGGCGTGAGGAGAATACGGTGGCCCTAGTGGCTTCTTGGGGAGCATTGTGCCTCCACACCGCTCTAACGGAGACGTACTTCCCCTTAAAAGGAAGGAACTCCGGTAACACATCCTCGTCTCCGCCGGCTCCACTCTTGGTTATTTCGTGCCTTTACTTTCGCAAGCTTACTTATTGTTACATCTCTTGCTTGCTTGCGTGCTAGTTGATATTGCATCATATAGGTTGCTCACTTAGTTGCATATCTAGACAACCTATTTGTTGCAAAGTTTAATTTGGTAAAGAAAAGCTTAAAAATTGTTAGTTGCCTATTCACCCCCCCCCTCTAGTCAACCATATCGATCCTTTCAAGCTATTTAAACCGGCTTCCGGTTCAAGCCTGTTCATCGTCCTGCGCCGCTTCAGCTTCATCGTCTCTATCCATTGGCTGGAAATCAATAGTGGTCCAGTCGATTCCCATTAAAGCTTGAAAGACAGCCTCTTCATGGATCAGAGAAGACGGTTCAATATCAGGAGCGTAAGTATGCTTACGGATTGGAGGGATCAGATTCTCCGCTTCAAGAGTTGGTGCAGGCACTCGTTTGTTCTGATCGTTGTACTGGGCTTGATAATGCGACAAGTCTGCCTCTTCAGCCAATTGACAAGCCAGAGGGCGTACTGCACGGTTTATCGTCCTCAAATCATCTTCATTGAACTCGGAGCCATCTTCCTTTAGGCTAGGATAGCCTTGAGCTGCCTCAACAGGGTCGAAATCCGGCACCCATGCTTTTGCCCGGATCAAGGCATTAATGGCTCTGGTTCGAGCAGCAGATTTTTTTCAGCTCTTCAATCCGGCCAGGAAGCATTGACAACCTATTAAGAGTGTCCTGGATTAAAGAGGGTGCCGGATTGTTATGAGAGGCTGTGGTGATGATCCACTGTGCTCCGGTATACAGTTGTTCAACTAAAGTGTAGGCAGCCTTCAGCTTCTTCCGCACATCTGACCCTAAGTGCCCAATGCGTGTACCTACAACAATACAGGGACGATCTCAAACCGGATCTATTATAAGCAAGCCAGAGTTGTCACAGAAACCAAAAGGAGCTTACCAAAGATAGCAGCGGTCATCGAGTGTATTTGCCGCTTTACGGCGGTCAGCTCATCTACCACCGGTTTAAGGGCAGCTTCAGCGTTTTCAGCTCTTTTTGTTAAAGCGGCCTTTTCAGTGGCCCAATCAGCCCGCTCCTTCTTGAAGCCCTCCTTCAGTTGTTCTGTGATGCTCAAGGCGCTGGTTAATTATTCCCTTGCCTTGTCCGTTTCAGCTTGTTGGGTTTTCAAGGTTTCCTGCAGATCCGTAATCCGGTCCTCTTTGATCCTCACCTCAGCCTGCATACAGGTACTTGGATTTAAACAAATGGTACAAGAATTTGAAGTACCAACCACATAACAAGTTATACGCTTAATACTTGGGGGCTAATGCACCTTCAATTTTCATCTATTATTAAATCGCAAAGTCCCAAGCTCAATACAGGTATTCAACTTGGCACTTGGGGGCTAATGGCTATTTGCTCAATTATGTTATGATGTTAGAGACTTTATTGGAGTCCCGGTTTAACTATGCTAAGTTGAACCGGCCCTTGGGGGCTATATTGACGGATTTCAAAGTGTTGAGGATTATATTCAAGTCCCGGTATGAAGAAGGTTACAAACCGGCCCTTGGGGGCTAGGACGATTAATACAGTGGCAGTAATTAAACAAAGAAGGAGCACAAGGAAGTTACCTCAAATTTATCCCTCATCATCTTTACCAGACCAGCTTCACAATCACGGCTAGTATAAAGCCGGTTCAAATAACCAGAATGAAGATCTTGGGCACTCAGAGCAGCATATGTCTCCAGTTCAACATCCCATTTTCCTTTGTTCAGGGCGGAAAAAATCTTCTTTCACGGTATGCTTGGTTAAAGTGACAGGATTCCCGGGTTCAAAGCGACCTACACCGGTAATCACAACGTTATCATCTTTGGACTCACCGGTTTGCGTTGGCGCGGTAGGTTTATCGGCAGGCTTTGAAGGACTGCGAGATCTTTCAATCCGGACGGAGCTGGCAGGCGGGTCAGCAGGGACTGAAGTACTGATAGGCCTTTCCTCAGGAATAGCATCATCTTGCAAGGGAGGATCATTGGGAATATCTTCATAGACAAACGCTTCAAGATCTGGTGCTTTATCCTATTCAGGGGCAACATTTTCTTCGGCCGCTTTATCCAGACGGGCCTTCTTGCTTGGTTTGGGTTTAGCCCTGGAAGAGAAACAAGGAGTCAAGGAACAACATAAGTTATAATATAGTATACCAGAAACATATGTTCAGTCTAGCTTACCCAAGAACCGTTTTCAGTGGTGGCAGCTGAGTGGCCGAGGATTCACCAGAGGATGAATGAGAAGTAACCTCATAATCGGAGTCGGACGAATTAAGAGGTTGACGGAAGAAACCCGCTTTAGGATAAAAATTAATAGAAAGGTCGGAGACCTCTGAGCGGCGTTTTCGAACCGGACTATTTGGTAAACCGGCGGAAGTAACTACCTGACCGCTGTGCCGGGTTGTGCGGCGAGCCTCATGTTGCTGAGTCTTCATAAGAAATTTGGGATCCAAATAAGCAAGAGGATGAGAAAATTTAACTTTCCGGTTTGCCTGGCGAAATTTTGGCAAAGGCAAAGGATCTGAATCGGAAGAAAGAATAGTTACCTCAGCGACATCAGCATTGCTGGCTTCAGCGTCGTCCCGACAAGTATCATCATCAATAAGGCGTGTAAAAAGTAAGCCTAGTGAATCGAGTTCTACCTCAAGGTCCGAATTACCCACATCATCATCAACAGCCGGATCAGATGAAGCGGTGGTTTTCCTCTTTTTAGCAGGCTTCTTCATGACCTTGGTCTTTGGCCGGGTTGGTCGTTCTGTTTTTTCCGATTTGTCTTGTGAAAGCTTCTTGCTCCCAAACGGATTATCACCCTGGTTAAGCAGTAATGGATGTCAGACGGAGATAGCGATAACAGGTTCAATAAAAAGTACAATCAAAATCTTACAGCTGGCGGTTTGTTGGTAGTACAGAAGGGGAGCAGGCCGGTTTGAGCGCAGAGGTGTTCCAGTTCATTCAACATTTTCTTCACAGAATCTGTGACTTCATCATCTGAGAGCTGGATTTTGGTGTGTCGGAGTGGGTCATCGATGCTACCAGTATATTTGCACATTAAACCGGAGCGTCGGCTGAGAGGCAGTATGCTCCATGATATCCAACAGCGTGCAAGATCTATTCCAGTTAAACCGTTGGCCATGAGGGCTCGGAGCTTGGACAATTGCGGAGCATATTTACTTCTCTCCTTGCCACTTAATCTTTGTGGAAAGGGGTGAGTGTTGCTGAGCCGCTCCGGACAAAAGCCAGGTAAAGGATTTTCATTGTCAGGGGAGGTATCTTTGCAGTAGAACCATGTTCCATTCCACTCCTTAGGGTGAGTGTGTAGTTTGACATGGGGATAAGTGATCTCTTTCCTTTTCTGAATGGCCATACCGCCCAATTTGGTATTGCGGCCATCAGTGAATTCTGTGCGGCGGTTTAAGTGAAAGCAGTCTCTAAACAATTCAACTGAAGGCTCCTCTTGAAGGTATACCTCAGAGAGCACTTGGAAGTGACATAGGTTGGTAACAGAGTTGGGGCCAATATCTTGCGGACGGAGCTGAAAATTGGCTAACACATCCCGATAAAATTTAGAACCAGGCGGTTTGAAGCCCCGGGCCAAATGATCTGCAAAGACCACAACCTCTCCCTCTTGAGGTGTGGGAGGACATTCATCACCAGGAACCCTCCAGTGGATAGTATCTTTGCTGTCTAAAGCGTCGATCAGGACTAAATCATCCAACTGAGTTTCTGTGACGCGAGAAGGAACCCAATTGCACTCATATACTTGTTTGGCCATGGTGAGATCTACAAGAAATAGGTGATTCCGATTCAAGAATATGTTGGATAAAAGAAGGTGCTGATCTGAACAATGTTAAACCGGAGGCAGTACATATAAACTGGATTTCTACGAGGTGGCATCATATGGATTCTGGCGGTTCAACAAGGGGACTAATGGTGTATACCGGTTTACTAACTTGTTCTATATTGAGTTAAACCGCCGGATCTAAAACGTTGAAAGCAATCGAGGTTGCGGATGGCTAAGTATGCAGAAACAGGTTTCGCAAAGTCTTATTGCAGCAATGGATCTGAAGTAAGTTCAGAAAAACATAAGATATTCAAAAGGGTAAAGACAAAAATGGAAGTAAACCAATGGGCAGATATGTAGATGAGATCTATGGACTTAAGTGTGAAACTATAGGCGGATGCTAAAATGCTACTGCTAATCAGGGCAGGGGTTCACAGATTTATCCGGGAGTCTGGGTACGAGCATGAACAGGCGAGGAACACGGCAAGAACATGAAACCCTAAGAACAGATCTATGTCAAGAAGAGAAGAAGGCATACTGGAAACGAAGAAGACGCGGAAGGATACCGCAGTGCTCTGGTGCGTTCAGGTTGATGCAGCGGCCCAAGACGATGCAGAGGTCGACGGCGGTGGCGGAGCTCCAAGGCTGGCGACGCGAGGAAGACGAAGAGAAAGAGACGAAGAGGAGAAAAGGAAATGACCCTTCGGTCCTATTTATAAGGCAACAGACATGGGTCAGACGCGCGAATCCAGGAGCCAAAATTTCGGAAGTGGAGCTGATGACTTGGGTATCACAGATCTATTAATAAAGGAGAGCGTCATAAATGTTAACTTCGTGATGACGTCATGCCGGTTTACAGCAGCCAGAGATGATGACGACATGGCGGTTTACCAATTACCAGAAGATGTCCAAGACAAAGATTTTGTGAAGGATTGACATGAACCAGTTCAAATCAATCTGGGGCCTAATGTTGGGGATATTACCACTGGGCGTGAACCGGCCTACTTGGGTCGGGTTAACTTCATTAGTAATGTAAGCAGATGAAGGCCCACGGCCTATAGCCGGTTTAGAAATTGTAGCTGTAACCGGCATGGTATGTAAAGCTTGTATTGTAAGTTAGGAATAGAGAGAGACCAACCGGGGTACGAATATGAACCGGTATGGGACTCCATGGACCGACGGGCGTCACCCGTGTATATAAGGGGACGACCCGGCGGCGGTTCAGGACAGACAACAACAACTCGAGCCTAGGCGAAGCTTGTTTGCTCCCTAGCCATGGAGACCACATCAATTCCATCACAACTAGACTTAGGCTTTTACCTTCATCGAAGGGGCCGAACTAGTATAAACCCTCGTGTCTTTGCGTCCATTTTAACCCCTTCAAGTTAACCCGTAGCGATGGCTCCATGACTAAGTCCTTTCACTAGGACATCTGCCGTGACAAATCCACGACAGTGACTAAAGTCGGGTCAGCTCGTTGAGTACCCGCAAGTGATTCCGATGTGGGGGCTGAAAGGACAGGTGGCTCCATCCCGGTAGAGGTGGGCCTGGGTTCCGGACGGCCCCCGACTGTTACTTTGTGGCGGAGCAACAGGGCAGGTTGAGACCGCCTAGGAGAGAGATGGGCCTGGCCCTGTTCGGCATTCGTGGATACTTAACACGCTTAACGAGATCTTGGTTTTTTTATCAGAGTCTGGCTACTGGCCTATACGCACTAACCAACTATGTGGGAACAGTTATGGGCACTCGACGTCGTGGTATCAGTCGAAGCTCTCTTGACGTCAGCGACGGAGCGGTGCGCGCCGGATTGGACTGCGTAACGTGACTTCCTTTGTAATGGAGGTTGCTAGGTCTACTTCCGGCCGCCCTCGCAACGTGCAGGTGTGCAATGGGAGATGGGCCCAGACCCCTGCGCGCATAGGATTTAGACCGGCGGGCTGACCTCTCTGTTGTGCCTAGGTGGGGCTGCGACGTGTTGATCTTCCAAGGCCGGGCATGACCCAGGAAAGTGTGTCCGGCCAAATGGGATCGAGCATGTTGGGTTATGTGGTGCACCCCTGCAGGGAAGTTAATCTATTCGAATAGCCGTGTCCCTCGGTAAAAGGACGACCCGGAGTTGTACCTTTACCTTATTACAACTAGAACCGGATACTTAATAAAACACACCCAGACAAGTTCCACAGACAACCCAGTGATCGCTTTTCCACAGGGCGACGAGGGGAGGATCGCCGGGTAGGATTATGCTATTCGTTGCTACTTGGAGGACTTCAATCTACTCTCTTCTACATGCTGCAAGACGGAGGCTGCCAGAAGCGTAGTCTTCGACAGGATTAGTTATCCCCCTCTTATTCTGGCATTCTGCAGTTCAGTCCACTAATATGGCCTCCTTACACATATACCCATGCATATGTAGTGTAGATCCTTGCTTGCGAGTACTTTGGATGAGTACTCACGGTTGCTTTCTCCCCCCTTTTCCCCCTTTCCTTTCTTTCTGGTTGTCGCAACCAGATGCTGGAGTCCAGGAGCCAGACGCCACCATCGACGACGACTCCTACTACGTTGGAGGTGCCTACTACTACGTGCAGCTCGCTGACGACGAACAGGAGTAGTTTAGGAGGATCCCAGGCAGGAGGCCTGCGTCTCTTTCAATCTGTATCCCAGTTTGTGCTAGCCATCTTATAGCAACTTGTTTAACTTATGTCTGTACTCAGATATTGTTGCTTCCGCTAACTCGTCTATGATCGAGCACTTGTATTCGAGCCCTCGAGGCCCCTAGCTTGTATTATGATGCTTGTATGACTTATTTATGTTTTTAGAGTTGTGTTGTGGTATCTTCCCGTGAGTCCCTGATCTTGATCATACATGTTTGTGTGCATGATTAGTGTAAGATTGAATTGGGGGCGTCACATGCAACTAGCAACATGTTAAATGGAGGTGGTTTGAACCCAAGATTCAAATTCAAACTCCATATGTTAATATTCAAATGCCGTTCATTTGATTTGTCCTAAACAGCAGCTATAAGTTGTTCTAACATGCATGAGAATGGTACAGATGGATAGATTGGATTTTTCTGATAATTTTTCATATATAACTTATTTCATTTGGAGTTAGGGTTGAATTTCTATGATTTTTCAAAGTTTGCAACATTTTCTAAAATAAATAAATCATTTAAGATTTATTTCAATTCCAGAAAAGTGATTACTACGTCAGCATGACGTCTGAGTGACGTCAGCAGGTCAACAGGTCGGTCCAGGTCAAACCTGACCTGTGGGACCCATTGGTCAGTGACTCGGCTAGTTAACTGGGTTACTTAGCACTAAGCTAATCCTAACTAAAGTGTTAGTAGGGCTGGGCCCACACGTCACAGGGTCATCTGGTTAATTAAGTTTAATTATAACTTAACAGAAGTTAGCAGGACCCTGGGCCCACATGTCAGCGACCCCGGAGAGGTCAAATCTCGGTCAACCGGGGTCAAACTCGCCGGCGGCTCGACGCCGGCGTCTTCAGATGCAGCGCAGGGGTGCGGAAATCGCCCTCTGGCGTCCAAATGGATGGCCGAGGACCTCCACGGGATGGGGGGCTCGTCTGCGCCATTTAGTGCAAGTGGAGTGGTCGGGGACGGCCCAGAATGGCAGCGGCGACCACTCGCGCGGCGGCCGGCATTCAGACGTCGAACGTTCCGACGCCGCGGGGCATGGAAGGAGCAACGGGTGGTTGCTATGGCCCCGTAGTGATGTGCTGAGCGTTGTGGCACGCTCAATTTCGAGCTCCAGTGGACGTGGCTACGGCAGCGAGGAGCTCAGGCGGCAGCGTGATTTGGTCGTAGGAGAAGCAGCGGCTACGGCGAGAGAGAAAGCACAGGAGTGAGGGGAAAAGAGGAAGGGGCTCACGGTGGGTGATACGAGCGGATCAGTGGGATCGGGGAAGGCTTGGAGGCGATGGGGCGACGACGGCGATCTCCGGCGGTGGGAGCTTCAAGACGAGGTCGGGGGTGATGATGCGGGACTTGCGGTGTCATATTTGTTGGCGGAGAGCTTCAGGGCGACGCAGCGGAGCCGGTGGATATGTCGAGGAGGCGAGGAGGTGGCTCAGGGCGCGGGAGCGGCGAACGGCCCCGGCGGTGGTGCTCGGGGAGAGAGCAGAGATGCGGGAGAGAGGTCCAGGGTGTGAGGGGAGAGGTGCAGCGGGTTCGTGGCATCGCGGTGGCGCGAGGGGGAGGCTCGGGAATGCCTCGGTGGAAGCAGGAGGTGGAGGCCCCCCAGCGAGCGCGTGCATCTTCGCGTCTGCCTACTGGCAGAGGTTGAAGATGGCACGGCTGCCTGGTGGGCTGGGCTGCCTAATGGGCCGGCTACAGGTAAGGCCAGGTAAGTGGCCCAGGTACTCTCTCTGCTTTCCAATTTCCTTCTGTATTCTATTAATTTAGTTTTCTGTTATTTCATTTAGTTCATTTGCCACTGTTTTGAAAACAAACAAGTGCCAAATTCCTATGAATTTATTTATGTTGCTTCATGGACTTCTCCAAGGCACATAAACTATTTCAGAAGCATTTGAAAATATATTCTAGTTATATGAATATAAGTTCAAATTCAAATAACTATTGATTTAAATTCAAAGTCCCAAAAATAATTCCTTAAAAATGTTCCTAAATTTTGGTTTGGTATATAGCTCTTGCCAAAATTCTCAAAAATTGCAAAAGGACATCTTCGAAACAAAGAATGAGATTTCCAGGGTTCTTTGCCCTTTTTTTATTTAAGTTTTTGAGGCTTCCACTTTCCTCAATTCCAAGTTTCTGAAATTTATACATGATGCATGAGTGCTCTATCATGCAACTAATACAAGCAATATTCTAGGGCTGTGACAACTCAACCCAACTAACAAGAATCTTGTCCCAAGATTCAAGACGTGAGGTAAGAAGTAAGAGGGGAAACAAAGCCAACACAATCTTCTCGACCCAACTGCCCTTCATAAGAATGTTGATTGCTTGCATCATGTTGATCTTGACATCCTTGCTTTCGAGCTCTTTGTCCAACACAGTGACGACCGAAGAAACTCTACAGGAATCAATCTTCTCAAAGATCCAGCAACTCAAGATCAACTCATGGAGTGAGACGTTGAAACATTTCTTAGGCTGAGACACAAAACACCTTAGGGAAAGGTGACTCATGCAATTATTCCCTTAAGTGGGAAAAAGAATTACTTTTGATATCTTGATCACTGAAACTCTTTATACCAGCCTAAGTTAAATCACAATCGATCATTTGAGGGAGTTCGAAGGAATGGCATGCTCATACTAGAATGGATGATGTGGACTACCTTGTTGAAGACAACGCAATGGATGATTTTTGCTTACATCGGAAATGGATGGGACCCATGGTAAGTCCACTTTTGAAGATGATCTTGGACGACAATTGCTAAGAAGGGCAGCCGATGGGAGATTGGCACGATGGCGGTGCAAGCAAGGGACAAAATGCAAATGTTGGGAATGTTCCAACCATCATATCCGCCTGAGATTCAGATATGGTTGGTAACGAGATATTTTAGACAACATGTCTGGAAAGGAAGTTTGCAACACAAACCGACGAGATTGCGTTGCGATATTCTCAAGGAAATGAACGGCACTAGCAAGCTCCAAAACATGAGCTGGTTCTACTACACACATGTGAACACGCTGTCCCGGACAAGCATGACCACATGGTAGTCTTACAACAAAACACTACCGAGTTCTGGTTGGGAACCACCATCGCGGATGACGAAGTCCTTGCATAAGTCATACGATTAGCTCTTATGAAGGAACTTATTCTCCTTGAACAAACCAGTTAGTGGCTTGGTGTGCTAGGGACACATATAGAATGGAGGTAATTAATCTACCAAACCATAGAATACTTCGCACGAATGCATGACTAACTTGGGATGATTCCAGAGGAAGCAAAACAAACTTACTCAAATTCACAGTGGCAACTTGCATCATTGCACGTGAACTAAGAGGAAGCCACTACTTACATTCAAACATATTCTTCATGAGCTGGCACAAAGAAAATGCTTACAGAAGTTTCCAACACCAACTTAGATGTTCAACATGAATCATGGACAAGATGTAAATGTTGTCAATGGGATCAACAACAATCCATGCAGGCTTCCATATAGATGGAATTACACAATTAAGTGAACACGGTGAAAGCATTGGTCAGACCAAAAGATCTAATGGTGTATGCTTGAGGGATCGACCACGGGTAAGACAACATTACGAACATCGTTGGTTCTGATTTGACTTGACGATAGCCCATACTCAAATCAAAGATTGGACAAGGTGATAGGTCCATTAACTGATCATGAGGGTCAATCGATAAAGGTATCATCTTTCTACAACAAACACACAAACAAAAGGATTTCCCTTTGGAATGAACTAAGTTAGGCAAGCTTTTATCTTCCACTCTCCAAATTGTTGTTTAGCTTAACCAACTAGCTCAGGGGTATCCAACACAGATTCTTGGAGAAGGGGGTGGTTTACAAGAAACCAACTTGATCACGAACACAACATAGCGGTCAGGTGACAACCTGGTAACACTTCCGAGAAGATTTTCAGAAAATCATGAACCACCGATATGTTACTAAGATCGGGATCAATCTTGCTTTTCAGGGAAAGATGATGTGATCAAGAGAGTTATGGATTGACACAATCTTATCTCATTGATTGAGGAGTGCACCAGGGAAAATGGACCAGGTGGCACGATAAATCTTAGGATGATGATTCAATAGCTGGCATACTAAGAATAAGATTATTGTCCATTAACCACTAAGCAACATGGTTGCTAGGAGTATTGATTTCATGCATCACAGTTCACTTGTCGACATTCCGGTTACAACGTCACGGGACCGAGGAATGAATAATGAAGGCGAGAAGTATCACTGCCTCAAGGATTCATAAGAGGTTGTACAATTCCCATGATATTCTTGACATAAGGAAGATAATACTCCAGGGTAGAACAGAACAAAAGCTAGATTGGCGTTTTGATCTGTGGAATACAATTTCTTTGACCCAATCCAAGAAATGGATAAGGTACTGGAGTTTGTTTCTCCTAGTCATTCCAGAATAGAATGGCTTGACGGACCACAAGAATAATAGGCATCGATAACACGGACACACAACTAGTCCTGACTATCAATTGGTAGACTGGGGTCGGATTACAGCTGAGGAGGGTCAAGTCAAGGAACATATATCTTTCTGAGTTGTGGATGCATAGATTAGTATGTCAAACAGAGTTCAATAGGTTTCTTCCAGATAATCCATGCAGAGAGGTATGACTGGCAGAGTCACAATATAGAATGGGGAACTCATCGAGGGCACTCTTGTTGTGATCTTATGGTTCAAAGAACTTCTGCCATAAGTAGTTCATGGTATTTGGAAGAAGGAAATACCACGGACTTCGAGGACTAATGCAAAGGTTACTAATATCCTAAAGGAACTAGCAACACTATCAACATGAGGTAGGTAGGGTGAATCTCGGGTTCAAGAACCCAGGAATGGAATACCTACTAACTAATAACATCACGGGATGCTTCCGAGAATGAGCACCAGAATCATCACACTAGGGATACAAAGCATTGCAAATTACTGGGTAGTTCTCTAGGATGCCTAGAGTCATAATACTAGTTCCAACATATATGTCAAGGCAATGGAGTACCTCAACAGACCGTTTAGTGCGCTTAATCTGGCCCAAAAGGATATCGGGAACTGGGAGGAAGTATTTGCAAATGCATTAGATTGTTTAGATACCTGGGATGACTCGGACAGCATAACGGCTGTAAATGGTCGAAAAAGATTTGAGACATCCTGCAAAATGGTGGCATAGCCACTCAACATCACAATATCAAGGTTCCAAGATGAACTATCAACACATAGAAGTAGTAGGAACTGAATTGGGGCTTGAAACCATCAATCTTATGAGTCTACTGATTAGTAACACGTGATCCTGATAAAAAGACGAGCAAGCCTAGTTCTTAATCCCTGTAGAAGAGAAGAGGATGACTCAGATCAGAAGGGCATAAGATAAAGGAGTAAAAAGAGCCTTACATTCCCTTCCACAATCAATTCCCTTACATAACTAAAGCATTTCTAGACACGACTTCGACCAGTTTGGCTTGGCAATCCTACATGCAGTCAGGCTCTGATACCAAAACTGTCAGGACCCCGATCTTAAGTCATACTGATCTAGCATGTAACACATCATATCACTTTGAGGCCTCACGCACGGTATACCCACAGGTGCCACCTTACCTGGCCCAGGTCCGTTTGCACATTTTGGCTCACGTATATGATAGTGTCGCTAGCATCCAAATGACAGAGAACCAGGGCCGACATGACTAGTCGTAAACCCAAAGTGGCACTAACTTACAGGGACAGGCATACATGATCCAGCATCGAACGTGTCAGTCAACAGCGAGTGAATCGGGGCTGTAGCTGCTGGGCTAGCAGGACTCCGGTAAACCGGGCTATAGCAGGCTAACAAGACTCTGGTCTACACTGCGTGACATTTCCCTGAAGGGACAGACACGGGATCGAAGTAGGACACATGCCGGTCAGTCTAAGTGTTCCGGAGCAGTAGCAACTGGGCTAACAGGACTCCGGGAACCCCAGGCTATAGCAGACTACCATGGCTCAGTGGAAGCACTAGGCTATATTTCCCATAAGAGAGGCTACCAAGGATAGACAGCTAGGTTGTCGGATCCCACACATAACAAGCATTTCAAAATCATACACACAATATGCTCGATATGTGCAAATACAACATGACATCACAAAAAAAACTCTACGACTCAAAGTATTTATTCATAAGGCTCTGAAGATTCAAGTATTACAAACATGGGCCTCATGACCCTGCACTCAAGTCATACAAGCAACAGCACAAGCGGAAGCTTAAACATGTCTAAGTACAGACAACTACAAATGAAAAAGGCCGAGAAGCCTGACTATCTACAAGACCCTCCCAGGGGTACAAGATCGTAGCTGAGGTAACAAGCTAAACAATGAAGTCCACACAGAACTACTAGTGAGACTGAAGTCTCTCTAGAAAACATAAATTAAGCAAACATGAGTACAAATGTACCCAGCCAGACTTACATCAGAACTATCTACATACAGTGTCAACAAAGGGGGTGGTGGAGTTTAACTACAGCAAGCCAACTTTGACTTGGTGGCTATCCTGAACTACGATTGCAAGTAACTCTTTTGAGGTGGCGCACACGAGTCCACATATTCACCATATCAATACACATAATGCTTCCGCTTTCGGTCTACGAGGGTACGTAGACAACACTTTCCCCTCTCATTGCTATGCATCACCATGATCTTGCGTGTGCGCAGGAATTTTTTTGAGATTACTACGTTCCGTAACAGTGGCATCAGAGCCAGGTTTATGCATAGATGTTATATGCACGAGTAGAACACAAGTGAGTTGTGGCCGATAATGGTCATACTACTTACCAGCATGTCATACTTTGATTTGGCGGTATTTTTGGATGAACCGGCCCGGACCAACATTACGCGTACGCTTACGCGAGATTAGTTCTACCGACGTGCTTCACACACATGTGGCTGGTGGGTGTCAGTTTCTCCAACTTTAGTTGAATCAAGTGTGGCTACACCCTGTCCTTGTTGAAGGTTAAAACAGCACATACTTGACGAAAAATCGTTGTGGTTTTGATGCGTAGGTAAGAACGGTTCTTTCTCAGCCCGTAGCAGCCACGTAAAACTTGCAACAAGAAAGTAGAGGACATCTAACTTATTTTTGCAGGGCATGTTGTGATGTGATATGGTCAAGACATGATGCTAAATTTTATTGTATGAGATGATCATTTTTTGTAACGGAGTTATCGGCAACTGGCAGGAGCCATATGGTTGTCTCTTTATTGTATGAAATGCAATCGCCATGTAATTGCTTTACTTTATCACTAAGCGGTAGCAATAGTCGTAGATGCAATAGTTGGAGAGATGACAATGATACTTCGACGGATATCAAGGTGTCAAGCCGGTGACGATGGTGATCATGATGGTGCTTTGGAGATGGAGATCAAAGGCACAAGATGATGATGGCCATATCATATCACTTATATTTATTGCATGTGATGTTTATCCTTTATGCATCTTATTTTGCTTAGTTCGACGGTAGCATTATAAGATGATCTCTCACTAAATTTCAAGGTACAAGTGTTGTCCCTGAGTATGCACCGTTGCGAAAGTTCGTCGTGCAGAGACACCTCGTGATGATCGGGTGTGATAAGCTCTACGTTCACGGGTGTGATAAGCTCTACGTTCACATACAACGGGTGCAAGCCAGTTTTGCACATGCAGAATACTCGGGTTTAAATTGACGAGCCTAGCATATGCAGATATGGCCTCAGAACACTGAGACCAAAAGGTCGAGCGTGAATCATATAGTAGATATGATCAACATAGTGATGTTCACCATTGAAAACTACTCCATCTCACGTGATGATCGGACATGGTTTAGTTCATATGGATCATGTGATCACTTAGATGATTAGAGGGATGTCTATCTAAGTGGGAGTTCTTAAGTAATTAGATTAATTGAACTTTAATTTATCATGAACTTAGTCCTGATCAGTATTTGCATAACTATGTTGTACATCAATAGCTCGCGATGTAGCTCCCCGTTTATTTTTTATATGTTCCTAGAGAAAAATAAGTTGAAAAATGTTAGTAGAATTGATGCGGACTAGCTCCGTGATCTGAGCATTATCCTCAATGCCGCTCAGAAGTATTATGTCCTCGGTGCACCGCTAGGTGACATACCTATTGCCGGAGCAGATGTAGACTTTATGAACGTTTGACAAAGCTCGGTATGATGACTACTTGATAGTTTAGTGCACCATGCTTTACGGCTTAGAACCGGGACTTCAAAAATGTTTTGAACGCCATGGAGCATATGAGATGTTCCAAGAGTTGAAATTGGTATTTCAAACTCATGCCCGTGTCGAGAGGTATGAGACCTCTGAGAGTACTTTGCCTCCAAGATGGAGGAGAATAGCTGAACCAGTGAGCATGTGCTCAGATTGTCTAGGTACTACAATTGCTTGAATCAAGTGGGAGTTAATATTCCAGATAAGATAGTAAGTGTCAAAGCTCTCTAGTCACTATCACCAAGTTACTAGAACTTCGTGATGAACTATAATATGCAAGGGATGACTAAAGTAATTCCCGAGCTCTTTGCGATACTGAAATCGGTGAAGGTACAAATCAAGAAAAAGCATCAAGTGTTGATGGTTGACAAGACTACTAGTTTCAAGTAAAAGGGCAAGGGAAAGAAAGGGAACTTCAAGAAGAATGGCAAGCAAGTTGCCACTCCCATGAGGAAACCCAAAGCTAGACTCAAGCCTGAAACAGAGTGCTTCTACTGCAAAGGGACTGGTCACTAGAAGTGGAACTGCCCCAGATACTTGGTGGATAAGAAGGATGGCAAAGTGAACAAAGCTATATTTGATATACATGTTATTGATGTGTACTTTACTAGTGTTTATACCAACCCCTCGTTATTTGATACTAGTTCAGTTGCTAATAGTAGTAACTCGAAATGGGAGTTGCAAAATAAACAGAGACTAGTTATGGGCGAAGTGACGATGTGTGTTGGAAATGTTTCCAAGGTTGATAAGATCATCATCAAGGTTGATAAACAGAGACTAGTTATGGATTAGTGTTGAACCTAAAATAAATGTTATTTGGTGTTTGTGTTGAGCATGAATATGATTGGATCATGTTTATTGCAATACGTTTATTCATTTAACCCAAAGAATAATTGTTGTTCTATTTACATGAATAAAACCTTCTATGGTCATACACTTAATATAAATGGTTTATTGAATCTCGATCATAGTGATACACATATTCATAATATTGATGCCAAAAGATGCAAAATTGATAATGATAGTGCAACATACTTGTGGCACTGCCGTTTTGGTCATATTGGTGTAAAGCCCATGAAGAAACTCCATGCAGATCGGATTTTGGAATCTCTTGATTATGAATCATTTGATGCTAGCGAACCATGCCTCATGGGAAAGATGACTAAGACTCCGTTCTCCGAAACAATGGAGCGAACAATAGACTTGTTGGAAATAATACATACAGATGTATGCGATCCGATTAGTGTTGAGGCTCGCGGCGGGTATCATTATTTTCTGATATTCACAGATGATTTGAGCAGATATGGGTATATCTACTTAATGAAACACAAGTCTAAAACATTTGAAAAGTTCAAGGAATTTCATAGTGAAGTGGAGAATCAGCGTAACAAGAAAATAATGTTTCTATGATCTAATCATAGTGGCAAATATTTGAGTTACGAGTTTGGCCTTAAATTAAGAAAACGTGTAATAGTTTCACAAACTCATGCCACCTGGAACACCACAACATAATGGTGTGTCCGGACGTCATAACTGTACTTTATTGGATATAGTTCAATCTATGATGTCTCTTACCAATTTACCACTATCGTTTTGGGGTTATGCATTAGAGACATCTACATTCACATTAAATAGGGTACCGTCTAAATCCGTTGAGACGACACCGTATGAACTATGGTTTGGCAAGAAACCTAAGTTGTCATTTCTTAAAGTTTGAGGTTGCAATGCTTATGTGAAAAAGTTTCAACCTGATAAGCTCAAACCCAAATCAGAGAAGTGCGTCTTCATAGGATACCCAAAAAGAAAATGTTGGGAACACCTTCTATCACAGATCCGAATGCAAGATCTTTGTTGCTAAGAATGGATCCTTTCTAGAGAAGGAGTTTCTCTCGAAAGAAGTGAGTGCGAGGAATGTAGAACTTGATGAGGTAATTGTACCTTCTCCCGAATTGGAAAGTAGTTCATCACTGAAATCAGTTCCAGTGATGCCTACACCAATTAGTGAGGAAGTTAATGATGATGATCATGAAACTTCAGATCAAGTTACTACCGAAACTCGTAGGTCAATCAGAGTATGTTCCGCACCAGAGTGGTACGGTAATCCTGTTCTGGAAATCATGTTACTAGACCATGATGAACCTACGAAGTATGAGGAAGCGATGATGAGCCCAGATTCCGCAAAATGGCTTAAGGACATGAAATCTGAGATAGGATCCATGTATAAGAACAAAGTATGGACTTTGATTGACTTGCCTATTAATTGGCAAGCCATAGAGAATAAATGGATCTTCAAGAGGAAGACAGACGTTGATGGTAGTGTTACTATCTACGAAGCTCGAATAGTCGAAAAAGGTTTTCGACCAGTTCAAAGTGTTGAATACGATGAGATTTTTTCACTCTTATCGATGATTAAGTCTGTCCAAATCATGTTACAAATTGCCACACTTTATGAAATCTGACAAATGGATATCAAAACTACACTCCTTAATGGATTTATTAAAGAAGAGTTGCATATGATGCAACCAGAAGGTTTTGTCAATCCTAAAGGTGCTAACAAAATGTGCAAGCTCCAGCAATCCATCTATGGACTGGTGCAAGCATCTCGAAGTTGGAGTATACGCTTTGATGAGTTGATCAAAGCATATAGTGTTATACAGACTTGCGATGAAGCCTGTATTTACAAGAAAGTGAGTGGGAGCACAACAACCTTTCTGATAAGTATATGTGAATGACATATTGTTGATCGGAAATGATGAAGAATTTTCTATAAAGCATAAAGGAGTGTTTGAAAGGATTTTTTCAAAGAAAGACCTTAGTGAAGCTCATTACATATTGAGCATCAAGATCTATAGAGATAGATCAAGACGCTTGTTTTCAATGAGTACATACCTTGACAAATTTTTTTAAGTAGTTCCAAATAGAACAGTCAAAGAAGGAGTTCTTGCCTGTGTTGCAAGGTGTGAAGTTGAGTAAGACTCAAAGCCCGACCACGGCAGAAGATAGAGAGAGAATGGAACTCATTCCTTATGCCTCAGCCATAGGTTCTATAAAGTATGCCATGTTGTGTACCAGACCTATTGTATACCCTGCACTGAGTTTAGCAAGAGAGTACAATAGTTATCTAGGAGTAGATCACTGGACATCGGTCAAAATTATCCTGAGTGGAATAAGGAAATATTTCTCGGTTATGGAGGTGACAAAGAGTTCGTCATAAAGAGTTACGTCAATGCAAGCTTTTACACTGATCCAGATGACTCTGTGTCTCTATATGGATACATATTGAAAGTGGGAGCAATCAGCTAGAGTAGCTCAGTGCAGCGTATTGTAGACATAGAAATTTGCAAAATACATACGGCTCTGAATGTGCCAGACCCGTTGACTAAATTTATCTCACAAGCAAAACATGATCACACCTTATTACTCTTGTGTGTTAATCACATAGTAATGTGAACTAGATTATTGACTCTAGTAAACTCTTTGAGTGTTGGTCACATGGCGATGTGAGCTGTGGGTGTTAATCACATAAAGATGTGAACTATTGGTGTTAAATCACATGGCGATGTGAACTAGATTATTAACTCTAGTGCAAGTGGGAGACTGAAGGAAATATGCCCTAGAGGCAATAATAAAGTTATAATTTATTAGTCATGCTAGAATTGTATTAACTGGAAACTTAGTACATGTGTGAATACATAGACAAACAGAGTGTCACTAGTATGCCTCTACTTGACTAGCTCGTTGAATCAAAGATGGTTAAGTTTCCTAGCCATAGACATGAGTTGTCATTTGATTAACGGGATCACATCATTAGAGAATGATGTGATTGACTTGACCCATTCTGTTAGCTTAGCACTTGACGTTTAGTATGTTGCTATTGCTTTCTTCATGACTTAAACATATTCCTATGACTATGAGATTACGCAACTTCCGAATACCAAAGGAACACTTTGTGTGCTATCAAACGTCACAACATAACTGGGTGATTATAAAGATGCTCTACAGGTGTCTCCGATGGTGTTTGTTGAGTTGGCATAGATCGAGATTAGGATCTGTCACTCTGATTGCCGAAGAGGTATCTCTGTGCCCTCTTGGTAATGCACATCACTATAAGCCTTGCAAGCAATGTAACTAATGAGTTAGTTACAGGTTGATGCATTACAAAACGAGTAAAGAGACTTGCCGGTAATGAGATTGAACTAGGTATTGAGAAACCGACGATCGAATCTCGGGCAAGTAACATACTGATGACAAAGGGAACAACGTAACGTTGTTATGCGGTTTGACCGATAAAGATCTTCGTAGAATATGTGGGAGCCAATATGAGCATCTAGGTTCCGCTATTGGTTATTGACGAGAGACGTGTCTCGGTCATGTCTACATAGTTCTCGAACCCGTAGGGTCCGCACGCTTAACGTTTGGTGACGATCGGCATTATGAGTTTATGTGTTTTGACGTATCGAAGGTAGTTCGGAGTCCCGGATATGATCACATACATAACAAGGAGTCTCAAAACGGTCGAGGCATAAAGATCGATATATTGGAAGCCTATATATGGACATCGGAATAGGTTCCGGATGATATCGGGCAATTACCGGAGTACCGGGGGGTTACCGGAACCCCACGGGGGCTATATGGGCCTTCATGGGCCTTAGTGGGAGAGAGAGGAGGTGGCCAAGAGGGCACAGGGAGAGGAGGCCCCCAAGCCCAATCCGAATTGGGGAGGGAGGCCGGCCCCCCTTTCCTTCTTCTCCTCTCCCCTTCCTTCCCCTCCTATTGTGACTAGGAAAGAGGGGGAAACCTACTCCTAGTTGGAGTAGGAATCCCCCTTGGGGCGCACCATGAGGGCCGGCCGGCCCCCTCCTCCCCTCCTTTATATATAGGGGAGGGGCACCCCTTGGACACAAGCTGATTGAACTCTTAGCCGTGTGCGGTGCCCCCCTCCACCATATTCCACCTCGGTCATATTGTCGCGGTGCTTAGGCGAAGCCCTGCATCGGTAACTTCATCATCATAGTCATCACGCCATCGTGCTGACGAAACTCTCCCTCGAAGCTCTACTCGATCGTGAGTTCGCAGGACGTCACCGAGCTGAACGTGTGCAGAACACGGAGGTGCCGTACGTTCGGTACTAAGGATCGGTCGATCGTGAAGACGTACGACTACATCAACCGCGTTGTCATAACGCTTTCGCTTCCAGTCTACGAGGGTACGTAGACAACACTTTCCCCTCTCGTTGCTATGCATCACCATGATCTTGCGTGTGCATAGGAATTTTTTTGAAATTACTATGTTCCCCAATAGTTTTGGCCCATATGAGTAACGAGCCGGCCTAAAGACCGAGAACACTGAGATCCATTGAACCTTCCGGCCTAAATTACAGCATATCGACCAAGAATAAACATAGACTATACAATAAAGAAATTACGGCATATTACATCCACTGGGAATCAAAGTTCTCTATCGGTGATAATAAAGCGCAACATGACCGCAGATTACATACAAAAGGGCATCAAAGGTCACCACCAGTGCATATAAACGCGCCGACAAAAGAATACACAAAAGTGAGAGCACTTCGGAAGGCACTAGGCCTTGCCAGGACGGGCTACGCAAGCAACCGAACAAGCTGATAAGACCTCAGTTGTGTCAACCTTAGATGCTCCATCCCTAGCTTTATAGCATCATAGTGCACAAGGCAGTTCTCTGAGATCTTCATTGCATCTTTGACTTCAAGTCGAAGCTGAGCTGAAGCAACCCTTTCCGCTTTAAGTTGAGACAGAAGAAGTCAAACTGATTGAGGCAGCGACTACACAGAGGTTGTCTCACAGCTGCTAGTGAGTAGCTTCAACTCACTGTCTTCATCAAGACAGGACCTTGGGGTCATCTCGCCCTCTTTAAGATGGTTTGGCTCACTATCTTCCCTAAAGTTCTGCCTGGCATAAGAGATACGACTCTGAAAGAGAAACAAGGAGACATGTAACAAGTTTCACAATTATATAAGCAAATAAATGGATCTGTTCTGCATAAGGAACATGTTTTTTACAAGTACAACTTAAAACTGGTAGTTGTTGCAAACATCCAATCAGATGTAAACAGCAAAGTAAATAGGAGTGGAAGAAATGATGCCTATCCAAATCTATACTAGAACAAAGTTTGAAGGATTGAGAAGGATGAACTTACATTACATGTTAACACGGGCTGGACAAAGCCCTTCTCAATGTTGATGGAAGGATAATTCAATAAATTCCCCAAAGAAACTTCTTTATAAACGTTGCCATTATTCAACATTTTCTGAAGAGTAAATACAGATCAAATAATATTGGAAGAAATAGAGGATAATGAAGCTCAGGTGCAGATTGATGATACATAATCAAATAGCAATTAATTAAGTGTAGCGTTACAAGGAAAAAGGTACTGACAAGAGGAATGCATACATCAACGTGTGCAGTGGCATTGGCTTTATTCAACATTTTGGTAAGAGTAAATGTGGCAAAATTGACAAATTTGACCTGTGGACGAAATCAAATCACAGAATGAATTGTCTGTGAAACTATTTCACGCGGCTGACCTTTTTGTGTGACGCCCGACATGAAGGTGCCACACTACACTGTGCAACGCCTCATAGATAGGCGCTACACGCCTTGCCAGCGTCGCACCCGTGTGATCCAAAAATTACTAAGTCAGTGTGCAGCGCCTGAGAGCTAGGGGCCACACTATACAGTTTAGCGCCTAGCTTCTAGGCATTGCACTAGTGGTTGCTTCATTTTATAGTGCAACCACTAGTGCAACGCCTGAGAGCTAGGCGCCACACTATACAGTGCGTCGCCTAGCTCTTAGGCTCTGCACATTGACTTAGCAATTTTTAGGCAGTCTGGGGTGCAACGCTGGCCAGGCGTGTAGCGTCTATCTGTAAGGCGTTGCACAATGTAGTGTGGCGCCTTCGTGTCGGGCGTCACAGAAAAAGGTCAGCCGCGTGAAATAGTTTCATGGGCAGTTCATTCTGTGATTTGATTTCGTCCATAGGTGAAATTTGTCAAATTTTCCAGTAAATGTAGATATGATAATTTGGAGAAAGTGGAGGGCAGGGCAGATAAGATGCAGACTAATGCTAGACAATTAACTATCTCGCGATGCAAGTACAGTAATACCACTACCCTCCGTTATTACTTGTCGCTCAAATGGATGTATCTAGCACCATTAAGTTCTAAATACATCCAATTGATCAACAATTAATTTGATACAGAGGTAGTACATGACAACAGATACTTACATGAGCAGTCCAAAACTTAATAACCATTGTGTTAATTCTACATTTATCTAAGAGTAAATATAGATCTTATAATTTCAAGCAAAGGGAGGATAAAGAAGCGAACATTTACAGTGATGATACATAATCAAACATCAATGAGTGTAAGTATGCTGGCAAAGGGCAAGAGGTACTAACTAGAGCAATGCAGTGCCCAGTATTGTTGTGAGATCCTAAGATCCTTTGAGCAAGGAGATTCATCTGAAATTAGTTTTCATACAAAAGAGAAAGTAAGGCACATGCAGAAATTTAGGAGTTCAAATTTTGAATTGATATCATAGACAGTACCTGACGCTAGGCTCTCAGCAGTTCTAATAGGGGTTTGGCCAGTGGAGTAGGGGTAAAGTGTGTGCAGTTGGGCCTGTGTTTTTGTGGCTGCTGATCTATTTGATTTAACAGGTATCACTACCTTTTCCAAATACCTAGTTTGTACTCCTTGAGGATCTGTACTCACCCTCTTTCTTTTGGACATCTATTACGATAGAACAACATTTGACTGAAAAAACATAGTATGATGACACATGGAATAGGTATAGAAAATGGATAGGTATGGCATATACTCATATATGATGCTTAAACTAAGCAGATGGTGGTGTAACAAAGTAGAAATAATGCAAGAGGTCAGATGCAAAATATGTTCGACCAATACAACCTTGCCAAGTTAGAGCAAGCACCTTGATGGGTGAATAAGATAGGCCATCCTCCACCGTGCCAAGTTTGTTAGCCAGTGGATTGTTCCGCAATATTCCTCTTGCGCTCCCATTCTCATATTCATTTTGGTAATGTTCAATACCTGACATGCATGAAAACATAAAACAAGTGAGATTATCTTTGTAATGCAGAAGTGATTCTAATCCAATACTGCCTCCCTGTAAACCCCTTTGTGCTATGTCTACAATTCTTCTAAGAGATGTCATGTAAGTTGTAACTTGGTGTGGGCATTAATATAATGTGGCCTACTACTAAAAATATGAGAGCTCCGGAAGTGATGATACTTCGCAGATGACAGCTGCAACATGTAGTAAAGAAAAACAAGTCGACCTGACCTGACAGCTTCAAAATATACTAAGGGAGAACAACTCGACCTGACCAGTCGACCGCAAATGTCTCTGCTACTCTTCCCAACAAGCAACATACTTATTAAAGAAGAGAAGAGGATCATCTTAAAGAAGAGCAGAAGAGCAAGCAGATTGAATATATTACAAGTCTTTCTATACAATGTCTGTTGCCCACCCATGATGAATTAGAGTGCACAGAGAAATACTATTCCTTCCGGTCTCTCCATATGTGGCTCACATGCATTTCAAAACTAAAGTAGGAAAATTTAGCTGACCAACTAAACATCTCTCAGTTTTACTAATATCAGCATAATATCAAAATTGAATTTGTACAACTAAGCCTGTTTAGCTCAATGGGTGGAGCAGTGCTATTACGACACGAACCACGTAGGCTGATCGTGGTCATCATAAAATGGGGAAACCGTAAGCATGATGAGTATAGTGTTGACCGTGGCAGTGGGATGGCAGATCTGAGCTACAAACCGTGCAAAGGGTAGTTAGCAACTGATGTTTGCTTTGAAATAACACCTAAGATTTGGTATGGACAAGAAAGTATAGTCAACAAGTGACAAAGAAATGCAATTCTGCTGTCTCTCTATATGTCGAGGCATGCATTTGGAAACTCAAGTGGGACCTTTATCTAACCAATTAAATGTGTCTGTTAACTAATATCAGTATCATATCACAATCATATTTGAACAACTAAGCTTTGGAATTTTGAGTGTTGTGTTATTTAGCTTGAAGGGTGGAGTAATGCTAGTATGACAGAAAGCACCTACGCAGATTATAGTAGAGTAGATAAAAGGGGAAAACCCTAAGCATCAAGAGTAAGATCAGGAAAGTGAGACTACCTAGACCAGTGGGTGGCACACATGCTTTTCGAAACGAATATAGGTGTCAGAGCAATGGGCCACGGGTAGCCTCACCTGAGCCCCTGAACATGTCAAAACTTTGGGCCGGCTTCGCCCCACGAAACCTCAAAATGAAGCACCGCCTTCCGGTGGCCGGCTGACTTAACAGCCGGCTGCCCAAAGACAGCCAAGCACTGGCAGACAGCACCAAGATCGGCCGGCTCCTAGCAGACGGCCTCCAAAGAGGCCGGCGTCTGGCAGGCGGCCACGCAGCGCCCTCAAAGTCTGCGCCCCTCATAAAGAGGACAAGACAGGGTGAGGCTACAGTATAGTCCCTCACCCCCGAATCATGGGCTTGGCATGGCTATAGTGCCTCGTATAGGTGGAGATCTCCGCACGACGTGGCACTGTTGCCACTCCCCCCTCGACGTCACTCCTGACAGGCGGACTCCTATTCCCCACGACGACCTGTCGGTACGGCCTGCAGCCAGCGGGCCCTACCAGGCAGCGACAGCCCGGAAGACGGCAGAAGCCAGACCAGCTGGACCTGAGGGAGGCCAGCCTCCATCAGGCGGCCAGTTCCTCCCTCGGGGCCCGTGCACCATCAACCCGATAAGACATGGTGTGGCTACAGTAATCTCCCACCAGGCGGCGGGACTGTAGCCACACTCTGCTGACCAAGCATGCGTCATTAGCAACATGGCTATAGTGATCAGCCACCAACCAGACCCACCAGCGGCGGCAGCAGCCTGTCGGCTCCGTACCAGACCAATCGGCAGGGCCCACCAGGCGGCGGGCCCCAGTAGCCGGTGGAGAAGCGGCAACCAGAGACACCGACAGCCGGGTCCAGCACCCGGCCAGATTACCATTGTACCCTTGGGGGGTAGGCCTATATTAATCCCCCAGGGCACCCATGTAAAGGATTCCCACCCCATTAGAATTAGCCACTACCCTAGAGGAAGAAGAGAGCTAGCCCTGCCTCCTTCTACCTCTAGCACACAGCTCAAGGAGCACCATTGTATCACTTGTGCCTTAGTGACCATGCGGAGACCCCGCAGAGTAGGACTAGGGGTGTTATCTCCTAGGAGAGCCCCGAACCTGGGTAAAGTGCACCGTCGTTCATGTCTACGTCTCATCCCGCTTCCAGACACCGGTGACGTTCTACTCGCTTGCACCATGATAAGCCATCCGTTGGCATATGTCGCACCCAACCCCTGACATTTGGAGCCCACCATGGGGCGAGGTGCACCATCTTCCGGAGACCTACTCTGGACGGGAACCTTGTTCCTTCCTGGCGAGCAAAGCCAGCCCAGCACGCCCGACGGCGTCAGCATCAACGCGTTGCATGGCGCGGAGATCGCCTGCGCGGCGATCTGCCTCGCCGACCTTGTTGGCGAGATCCACCTCTCCACCGAGCCGGCCTCCGACGCGGGCACCAGCTGCCCCGAGAGCCTCCTCGTCAGCCTCCTCGATCAGCTTCACGTCAGCAGCAAGCCCGCTGTGGACCTGGAGTCCGTTGGCTCCAGCGACCCGATGATCGTCGACTCCGACACGGCGTCGCTTGACGTGTTCCCCACCAACATGGTGGTCTACGATGAGCCGCCTCCTCGCGAGCACAGTGGCGGGAGCACCGTCACGGAGGTGCTTGTCATCAATAGCCGCGAGCGCTCGGACGGAGGCGTTTGAGACCCACTCGATGCGGCGCTGCGAGACCTCTCAGCGCCCATCCCAGAAGACGCACACGCTGAGACGCTGGAAGCACGCCGTGTCCAGCTCCTCGAGAGCGCTGGTCGACTGGCCAGCGTGTGACGCCTCTCGGACGCCTACCGGCGCAAGATGGACCGGGCCGTTGGTGGCAAACCAGCTCTTGAGGGGCCTAGCCGCATCGGCTCGATTTGGCAGCATGGCGCGACCGTTGACAGCATGTTCGGGGCAGAACACCCCATCTACGCCACGCCTGGAGAGAACATCCAGGCCGCCCAGGCAGTGACGGATGAGCTCGACAAGTATGAGGGCGATGAGCGTTGCCACATGATGGAGCGAGTCCAGCAGCTCCTAGACGCGGCCGCCGCACAGCACGAAGCCGGCTGCCACGCCGAAGAGCCCGTCCGGCGGAACGACGAAGGGCCTCCTTGCCAGGACCATGGCGCGACATCCCGGACGCCGACTGGTGGCACCCGCGGAAGAAGAGGCAATGAACCGGCTGCCAGCTGCAGCCGGACTCGCCTCTCCCTTGAGCGTGATGAAGACGGCCGCCCTCGAGCAGTGGAGCGGCGAGGCGACCCGCCTCCCCATCCGCCTCATGGAGAAAGGCATCCCACTCCGCCGCCTGTCATGCACCCGACACTCGGCGACCGCCTGGGTCACCGAGAGGGAGTCGGAGAGAACAACGCCCGCCATCGGATCGACCACCTCAACCGATCCCTGGCGCTAGAAGAAGAAGACACGTTGGGCCCGCCTTGTTTTGGCCCACGAGTCCAAGATGAGCCTTTCCCCAAAGGGTGCACACTCCCAAGAGACACGCCCAAGTACGCCGGCTCCGTGAAGCCGTAGGACTGGTTGGTCGACTACTCCATGGCCGTCAGCATAGCGAACGGCAACAAGCGCGTTGCTGTGAAGTACGTCCCACTCATGCTTCAAGGCACAGCCCGGACGTGGCTTAATAGCCTGAAGCCCCGCAACATCAACAGGTGGGTTGATTTCACTGAAGCATTCATCCGCAACTTCACCAGCACATACAAGCGGCCTCCCAAGCCCCGGCAGCTCTCCTTGTGCGTCCAAGGGCCCAGCGAATCGACTCACGACTATCTCATGCGCTGGGCCGAGCTGCGCAACTCCTGCGAAGGCATGCACGAGGTGCAGGCAATCGAGTACTTCACCGCCGGGTGCCGGAAAGACACCCTCCTCAAGCACCGACTTCTTTGCGACGAGCCTGCGACTCTCGACGAACTGCTAATCATCACCGACAAGCACGCCACGACCAACTCCTCCATGAAGGTGGAAATCCTAGTTGACGCGTCCGGCAAGGTGGCACCTCAGGCTCCTCGGACTCCGGCTGGTGACACCAGTCGGCGATAGCAACCAAGCGATAACAAGCGCAAGGCCACCCAGCCGGCAGGTGGCGACAGTCGAAGACCAACAGCCGGAGGGGCAGCCTCCGCCCAAGCGTCAGAAGGGCGGCAAGCCCAATTGGTTGCCCGCCTTCTCTTATGAGCAGACCCTTGATGGACTCCTTCCTCCTCCGCCTGCCGGCCCGCCGCCTCCTCCGTCCCAGCAGTCGGCGGCTCGGCCAGTCGGCGCCTACATTGTGTTCAACAGTGTGGACGATGATAGATGCAGCAGACGGCAGCAACATCAAGAAGTACAGGCAGTGACGTCAAACACTCTAGAGTTCTTGCACTGGTCGGAGAAGCCAATCAGTTGGAGGAGGGCCGACCACCCGAAGGTGATGCCCTCCCCTGGTTCCTACGCCCTGGTCCTAGATGCCACCTTTGCAATCGAGAGGCAGGCAGCTTGTTTATCCAGAGTCCTGATAGATGGTGGTAGCAGCATCAATATCCTGTACCGTGACACAATGGAGAAGATGGGAATCAAGCAGAAGTAGCTCCACCCCAGTCGGAATGTATTCCATGGCATAGGCCCTGGCCTTTCCTACTAACCAATCGACAAGACCCAAATTGAAGTCCTCTTCAGAGACAAGAATCATTTCTGCCGTGAGCCAGTTTGGTTTGAAGTGGTGGACCTTGAGAGCCCTGGCCAAGTTCATGGCGGTCCCCACTATGCTTACCTCAAGATGAAGATGTCGAGTACCAAGGGGATCCTGACCATAGTCGGAGACTACAAGAAGTCGTCCGCCTGCGCTTCAGATAGCAGCCGACTGGCCGAGTCCCTTTGTGATTGCAGCTGAGAAGCGGCTCCTTGACCGGGTTATTGCAATGGCAGGCAAGAAGCCGGAAATGTCACCCATCCCCAAGGAGTCGGAAGTTGAGGGCTCGTGCAAGCCGGCGAAGGAAACAAAGAAGATACCCTTGGACCCGGAGCACCCGGAGAGGCACGCTATCATAGGTGCAAACCTTGACAGCAAATAGGAAAGCGAGCTCGTCGATTTCCTTCGTGAGAATTGGGACATCTTTGCATGGTCTCCCAAAGACATGCCAGGTGTTCCGACGGATTTCGCCGAGCACAACTTACATGTCCGACCTGAGGCCAAGCTGGTCAGGCAGCCCTTGCGCGACCTATTGAAAGAGAAGAGAAGAGTTCTCGGAGACGAGATAGCCCGGCTCCTAGCAGCTGGCTTCATCATGGAAGTATTCTTTCCAGAATGGTTGGCCAACCCAGTTCTTGTGCTGAAGAAGAATAAGCAGTGGCGCATGTGCATTGATTATACCAGCCTCAACAAAGCTTGCCCCAAAGATCCCTTTGCCTTGCCAAGAATCGACCATGTGATAGACTCAACAGCTGGATGGGAGCTTCTGAGTTTTCTGGATGCGTACGCAGGGTACCATCAGATCAAGCTGAACTCGGCCGACAGGCTAAAGACTGCCTTCATCACGCCATTTGGATCCTTCTGCTACCTGTCCATGACATTCGGCTTGCGAAATGCCGACGCCACGTTTCAGCATAGCATGCAGAGGTGTCTCCTCAAGCAACTCGGTAGAAACATCCATGTTTATGTGGATGATGTGGTGGTGAAGACGGAAAAGCATGGCACGCTGCTGGAAGACCTCAAGGAGACTTTTGAGAACCCGCGCTGATTCCAGATCAAGCTCAACCCGGAGAAATGTGTCTTCGGAGTACCAGCCGGCCAGCTTCTTGGCTTCCTGGTCTCGGAGTGTGGTATAGAGTGCAACCATGTGAATATCAAGGCCATTGAGAAGATGGAGGTGCCCACCCGACTGCCGGACATGCAGAAGTTCACTGGCTATCTGGCATCAATCAGCCGTTTCATCAGTCGGCTGGGCAAGAGAGTGGAATGACAAGGCGGACGAGGCTTTTCTCTAGCTCAAAAAGATGTTGACCACCCCGCTTATCTTGGCGGCTCCGTCAAATAAAGAGCACATGCTCCTCTACATCCCTGCCACCAGTCGGGTGGTCAGCACAGTCATAGTGGTGGAATGCAAGGAGGAGAGCAGAGCATTGCCGGTCCAGAGGCCGGTGTATTACTTGATTGAAGTATTGTCCGCCTCCAAGCAAAACTACCCCCACTACCAGAAGATGTACTATGGTGTGCACTTTGCCGCCAAGAAGTTGAAGCCTTACTTTCAAGAGCACCCAATAACTGTTGTCGGCAATGCTCCGCTTGCTGAGATTATTGGAAGCCGAGATGCCTCAGGCCGAGTGGCCAAATGGGCCATTGATCTGGCCCCCTACACCATCTACTACCAGCCTCACACCACCATCAAGTCACAAGCGCTGGCCGACTTCCTAGTCGACTCGGTCGAGACCCAGTACTTGCCGCCAGCGCTAGACTCTACACATTGGTGGATTCATCTTGATGGTTCAAAATTGCGCACCGGTCTGGGAGCTGGCATCATCCTCACCTCTCCCAAAGGGGAAAAGCTCCGATATGTGCTGCAAATCCACTTTGCCACCTCCAACAATGTAGCTGAGTATGCGGCACTCATACACGGGCTCTGGCTTGCCAAGGAACTTGGCATTCGCCGGATCCTGTGCTATGGTGACATGCCAAGGATGCAAATATGGCAAGCTACCGCTTCCTCGTACAACAACTCAGTGGATATTTTGACGGGTCCGAGTTCCTCCATGTGCCAAGAAAAGACAACAAGCAAGCATATGCCTTGGCACAGATCGACTCCACCCAGCAAGCGATACCAGCCGGCGTCGCCCTATAGTGTCTCCTTAAGCCGTCTGTCAAGCCATCACCAAAGTCCGACTCCATCTTCGTGCCAGCCCCTCCTAAAGCAATCGGATCGGACTGGAGGGCCCCAGAAGCCAACGCGGGGACTTCGACAGGCAGCCCGGGGATTGCAGCCGTCGCACCCAGCCCGGGCACTGCAGCAGTCGGCCCGGGTTTTCTTCAACTCAGCAGGCGGCAGCCAACTCCAACCCGCCGCCTCCCGCCCCAACCGCCCTTGTACAAATTGCAGTTGTGGTAGTCAGAGAGATAGCAGCACCCTCATGGGCTCAACCCATCCTTAACTTCCTAGTGAACAAAGAGCTGCCCGCTGATGAGATCCTAGCCCGACAAGTGTGACAGTGGGCAGCAGCATACACCATAGTCAACAAAGAATGTGTCGGATGTTGGGTTCCGGCAAACCCTTAAGGTTTGAACTCTGGGGTGCGTGCAAAGATCTTCCCCCTACCTATCCACGTTTGATCGCCTCGCGAGAATCTAAGCTAAAATGATGAACAACACGAGGGACACAAGATTTATACTGGTTCGGGCCACCTTTGTGGTGTAATACCATACTCCAGTGTGTGGTGTGGTGGATTTCCTCAGCGGCAGATAATGAACAGTACAAAGGATGAACAGCCTCGCGAGAGTTGTTCTTGTGCTGGTGTGATGAACTACTTGGATGAGTTCGATCGCCTATGGATCTGATGAGGACTCGATCCCCTCTTCTATGGTGGCTAGCCCTATTTATAGAGGCCCTGGTCCTCTTCTGAAATATTTAGCGGGAAGGGAGCCAACAACGGCCATTTTGAAGGGGAACATCTAGTACAAGTTATCCTGACTAAAGTTGGTCTTTGACTGCCAAAGGCGCTAGGGATGACGCTGTCTTGGGCTCCGCGGTGACCTCCATCCTGCCGCTCTGCTGGTCTTGGTGTAGTTGCACCGAAATGGCAATCTTTGCCTGATGCCTTGGTACTCCATGCCTGTGCTTGCCGCCTTTGCATACAAGAGGAAACAAGGACACTGCACAGGCCGGCGCCCGCCTGGTGCCCGCCTGGTCTCGATCGTCACGGCTTGCATCATGAGCACCTCGCGAGGTACCCTTGCCTTGATCTCTCCGCCTCCTCACGAGCCTGCCTGGCGAGGCCACTCCTGACGAAGTCTTGTGTCGTCCGCCCCGCGAGGCTTGGCCCCTCGCGAGGGTCTTGAGTCTTGCGTCGATGAAGATGGGCCGTACTGGGCCACCACTCGAGCCACGCTACAGGCCGTAGGCAGGCAAGTCTGGGGACCCCTGTTCCCAGAATGCCGACAGTAGCCCCCTGGCCCAAGGCGCGCTCGGGCTTGGCTTAGCGGAGAAGCGAATGGGCAAGTGCGGAGCGCCGCGGGCCCCATCAGCCTGCGGCCTTGGGCACCGCGTGGAGGTTGATTGGACGTGGGCGGCTCCGCTTCCCCATGCTGCCTCGGCAACTGCCCGACTTGACAAGTCCCTGCATGCAGAAATGAGTAATGATTACCTGAGATCATGGAGGCCGATGGTTGGCCTCCTCCGGTTATAAATGTGGGGGAGCGCAAGCCCGCGCTGTACATCTTCATCCTTGCTTCTTTCCTTCTCCCCATCCCAACTGCTCGCCGTGTTCTATGGCGCCGCCGAAGAGGTTCTCGGCCGCGGAGAAGGGAAAGGCTCGTCGGGAAGGACCTGACTCTCCCCCGCCCAAGCGCGGCCGGGGTCGTCCCCGCAAGCATCCTGCGACTCCCACAGCGGCTCCCCGTGGTCGCGGCTGCGATCTCCCGCGTGGCGATGGGCGCCTGGTGGGTGAGAGAAGGCGCGTTGTGGCTGCGTGGCCCCCCAGGCCGCGCTTCCATTCGGCGGAGGTGTTGCCCGAGTTCGACGTGTGGTCAGTGGACCCAACTGGCAGCTGGCTCCAGCTTCCCCGCTTCTTTGCAGGCAAACTCCCGGCCGGGGCTCCTGGCAGCCTCTGGCTTCAAGTGGACGGTTGCTGCAGCAGGGCCTCCTGGGCCTCACTGGATATCTCCATCACCGGGAACATGGCTCTGGCCTGCGGCTGGCAAACGTTTGCCCGCGAACGTGGCCTGAGCCAGTGGTGCCCCCTGCATTTCAATTTCGACGGTGACGCCACCCTCTACATGAGGGTGTTTGGAGAAGATGGCCGCCGCGTTGGGTGCCCCGAAGATGATGACGATGACTGGGTGCCCAGCCCCGGCGATGGTCGAGTTGAAGATGAAGGTGGGCGCATGGCCGGCGGCGTTCGCAGCTCGCCAAGCCTCGGCGGTGTAACACCCCAGATGTAAAACTTCCCATTTTGGCATTATATTCATCTTGTTCTTCATCAATACCTAGTGGTTTTCCTCTTGGTGGGTTTCATCTTGGGTTTGTTGGTTGTTTTTGCATTACATTGTCATTACTTTGTCATATTTCTTTCATCATCCATTATTGCACTATGGCCTCACCATTTGTTTGCATCATGTGCATATCTATGTTGTGTTGTACTCATGTCAACTTGCTTTTCCATGTTGTTCATGCATGATATGTTGTTGCATGTTCTATGTGTGATCCATGCATCACCACCTCTCCTTCTATTCCTTTCTTTTGACAAGTGCCATTTTACCCTCCTCCATTAATGTTCAACTTTGCCTCAATATTCTATCACCATGTCATTTACCTCCCTGTAGTATTTCAGCCGTTTTATAAGTTGTTTTGGTTGGGTTTTAAAATGGTTCAAGTTTGAACTCAAATTCAAACTTGAATTATTTTACTTCCTCTAAAAATACCCAGATCAATTTTGTCAAATACTACACAAATTCAGGACCTTGAGAATATTGGCAGATTTCTCAAAATCCTTTCTTTTTCCCCTGTGCTTTTCCTTTTGTTTCTGTCTGAAGAAAATTTGGAAAAGGAGAGCAGGGAAGCTGCCTAGCAGCAGCGGCAACCACCTGGGCTCCGGCCTCCAAACCGGCCCAGCTAGTCCAGCCCCGCACCCCTCGTAGCGTGCGCGCCAGCCCGCTCGTTTCTCCTCCTCCCTGTCTTCTCGCACCTACGCGCGTGTGCACCCCCGCTACTCCCTCTCCACGTGGCCATCCCGGCCCCGCTCGTCAGCGCCTACCCTGTTCCCCGCACCCACCTTTTTCCATCTCCTCTCGCCGTCGCCATGGGGACCGCGAGCACGAGAGCGCACGAGCTCGCACCGTCACCCTAGCCACTACTTATCCCCTCTCCTTGCCCAACCACTCGCTAGGGTTTCCCTCTACCTCCAGCCGCCGCCGCCAGGCTGCCTTAACCACCAGATCCACCGCTACAGCTCCATCCCGAGCGCACCTGAAGGCGCAACTCATCGCCGGCGTGCTCTCCGGTCACCCCCAACCTCGCCGATCGTGTCCTTCTTCTTCCTCAACGTCGTCTCCTTCCACGACGTCGACTACGGTGCCCCGGACGACGAGTTCCTCGACGTCCTCTGCTTCCACTTCCTCTCGGTCAGGACCGCGCCAAGGTTCAAAGCTCCAATTCGTCGCCGCCAGCTCGTCTCCGTTGACCACTTCACGTCCTTGGGTGAGCCGGGTAACACACCTCCCTCTCCCATACTTCCCTGGGCATGTAGGCGTCCGTAGATCGCTTCTGATCCATGTCTTTCCCGCGCTCGCAGTGCTCCGGCGTTCTCTGAATTTAGTTGTGCAGTGTTGTTCGACCGTAGCGTGGTTGCGTGTCCCCGCTTTGGGTTCCCCTCGTCGTGCTCCCGTAGCTCGCTCGCACACTCGTTCACATCTCGCGCGCACCCTGCAAGCCTCCCGCAGCTCCGGCAGTTTCCTCTGCCGCTCGCCGCGGACGCCATGGCCCCGAGTCGAGCAACTGCTCGAGCTCGAGCGCCCCTGCTTTCCCTCGTAGACGCATGCATCCTTACCCCCTTTCCGCACGCCCGCCGGAGTCCCTGTGCCCCGCTGGTTGCCGCTGTTGCCCTTGCCGGCGCCGTCGTCTTCTCTGCTTATGGCAGGTGAACTCGATCTGGGGTGTCTTCAAAAGGGGCCGAGCCCTTTTTCCTATCAGTAGTTCCTGCCTAGCCCAGTGGTTGCCGATGCAGAGCCACACCGGGGAGACCCGGCTTCGATCCCCCCCGCAGGTGCATTATTCTTCCCCCCTTTTTCCATTTCTTTGCACTGTGCGAATGACAGTGTGGCCCCACCTCTCATACTCTCTTCGTCTGTTTTTTTTTATTTTATTATTGTTATTTTTCCCAGCGAATATTCCATTTCTGGCATATGGAATCTGTCCTTTTCGGGCAAGTCCATTTCTGGACGTTTCCAAATATTGAAAATGCCATTTCTGTCATATTCCTTTTAGGGCAGGTTTTAACTTATTGCACTTATGATGATTTTTCTACAGCAACCCCAACATATTATATATGTTTTTGGGGTAGAAAAATCCCACCAACCAAGTGGTGGCATTACTTTCTGCATTTGAGCAAGTTCATAAGCATGTCATTTTACTTCATGATGTTGTCTTGTCATTTTTGCTACATTTATTGTGTGCATCTTATGGGCATGAGCTCTACATGTGTTTTGAACAATGCCATGCTATCTTTCCAGAGGTGTATGCCATGTATTTTTGTGATCTCTGTGGTGACTAGAACAAGCATGCAAACTAGCGATCATGATGTTGCTGATTTCAGGGACTTGTAAATTCACCAAGTCATGTCCTGTTGTTATTTCTATGCCATGTGTTCATGTTTGTACAGAGAGATCTATGCCCATTTTGAGCATGATCAGTAAGGGTGTTTTGAACATATGGATGTGCTCTATCCATCCATGCCTTTTTTGGCAATTATGGAGTAGTCTAGCATGTCATTTTAGTGCTCTACTTTTGCTGCAAAATCTTTCCTGGCAGATTGTTTACATGATATTCAATTTTTACAAGGTTGTTGTAGTTGATCCTTGTATGCTATGATGTTGTTCTTGCCATGTATAGCTTCTATGACATGTCTTCTTGATGTATGTATGTTTAGTTTATCATGAAATGCTCTGTAGTGAGTGCATCGAGCTCACGAACATGCCTACTTGTTATCTGTTTTTGCCATGTCCAGTTTTTCTGCTAAGTCTGAGATCTGTAATGAAACTTGCTATGTTTACATGGGTGCCATCATATCCTCTGGTCCTTTTTGGCTTATGGTCAGTAAGGGACTTTTGATCTATGCCTTGAGTAGATTCATGCCATGCCATATATTGCTATGTATTGTTCCTGTAGCAGGTTGTTTGCTTGCTCTAAACATGCCTTCCTGATGTTAATTTCTGGCATATTAGTATTTTTACCAAGTCTATGAACCCGATATCTTTTGCACTTTCACCATGCTTGTTTGAGCCTGTTAGGATGTGATTTAGCCATAGCTCAGTGTTCCTCTTTTGTTAAGCATCTCCTGTAGATCACTGCCATATGCTTTGTTTGTATGTTGGGGTGCTTTAGCATAGTTTCTTGTTGCATGCTAAGTACCATCGTGTTGTTAATCGCAGATTTGTGCCATTATTGTTTTGCTTGCCATTTGCAAACCGTGCATCCGTTTCCGGTGATCTTCATATCGATTTCAACCGAAATCATCTCATCTTTCCAGCGGCATACTTGGTTTGCCAAGTTGATGCCTTGTTCATCATTTTCCTTCCGGAGCACACATATGCATTGCACATCACATCTCGCATATCATGTCATGTATTGCATCATATTGCTTGTGCATTGCTCCATGTTTGATGATGGTTCCATTGCTTGTGTTCTTGCTTTGGGTAGAGCCAGGAGACAAGTACGTGCACGATGATCCTGTTGTGTACTCTAACGAGGATCAAGCCTTCGAGAACCCTGAGAACTTTGCAGGCAAGATGACCATACCCTCGAAATCACTTCTATCTTTGCTTGCTAGATGCTCGCTCTTTTGCTATGCCTATGCTACGTTACCTACCACTTGCTATATCATGCCACCCATATTGCCATGTCAAACCTCTAACCATCCTTGCCTAGCAAACCGTTGTTTGGCTATGTCACCGCTTTTGCTCAGCCCCTCTTATAGCGTTGCTAGTTGCAGGTGAAGGTGAAGTTTGTTCCTTGTTCGAACATGGATACTTTGGGATATCACAATATCTCCTTTTTAATTAATGCACCTTATATACTTGGTAAAGGGTGGAAGGCTCGGCCTTATGCCTGGTGTTTTGTTCCACTCTTGCCACCCTAGTTTCCGTCATACCGGTGTTATGTTCCTTGATTTTGCGTTCCTTACGCGGTTGGGTGATTTATGGGACCCCCTTGACAGTTTGCTTTGAATAAAACTCCTCCAGCAAGGCCCAACCTTGGTTTTAGCATTTGCCACCTAAGACTTTTTCCCTTGGGTTTTCGCGAGCCCGAGGGTCATCTTTATTCACCCCCCCCGGGCCAGTGCTCCTCCGAGTGTTGGTCCAAACTAGAGCACCGTGCGGGACCGTCCCTTGGCAACTTGGGTTATGTTGGTACTTGTACGCTTAGCTTATCGGGTGTGCCCTGGGAACGAGATATGTGCAGCTCCTATCGGGATTTGTCGGCACAGCGGGTGGTCTTGCTGGTCTTGTTTTACCATTGTCGAAATGTCATGCGAACCGGGATTCCGAGACTGATCGGGTCTTCCCGGGAGAAGGTTTATCCTTCGTTGACCGTGAGAGCTTATGATGGGCTAAGTTGGGACACCCCTGCAGGGTATTATCTTTCGAAAGCTGTGCCCGCGGTTATGAGGCAGATGGGAATTTGTTAATGTCCGGTTGTAGAAAACCCGAAGTTGACCTTAATTAAAATACATCAACCGTGTGTGTAACCGTGATGGTCTCTTCTCGGCGGAGTCCGGGAAGTGAACACGGTGTTGGAGTTATGTTTGGCATAGGTTGCTCTAGGATCACTTCTTGATCACTACTAGCTTCACGACCGTGCCTTGCTTCTCTTCTCGCTCTCTTTTGCGAATGTAGCCACCTTATATGCTAGTCGCTTGCTGCAGCCCCACCTCACCACTCTGTCCTACCTATAAGCTTAAATAGTCTTGATCTCGCGGGTGTGAGATTGCTGAGTCCCCGTGACTCACAGATTCTACCAAAACAGATGCAGGTACCGATGATACCAGCGCAAGTGGCGCAATCGAGCTCAAGTGGGAGTTTGACGAGGACCGTGGTCGTTACTATGTTTCATTTCCAGACGATCAGTAGTGGAGCCCAGTTGGGACGATCGGGGATCTATGTAGCATTTGGGGTAGTCTTCTTTTATTTTGGTTCCGTAGTCGGACCTTGAGTGTAACCTGGATGATGGATGTTTATTTATGTATTGTGTGAAGTGGCGACTGTAAACCAACTATGTATCTCTTTCCCTTATGTATTACATGGGTTGTGTGAGGATTACCTCACTTGCGACATTGCTTCCAATGCGGTTATGCCTGTAAGTCGTGCTTCGACACGTGGGAGATATAGCCGCATCGAGGTCGTTACAGGCGGCTCCCCTTCGGATGGCAGCTCCTCCAGCGATGGACGTGACCAGCCACCGCACCATCCTGCTCGCCTTGAGGGAGGTAGCGGGTCAGCCCATCGTCGCGCCTCAGTGAAGCGTGAGGAGGGGTCTGACTGAGCTCCGGAGGCAGTACGAGCCCTCGCCATGATTCGGTGCTGGGCAAGCCATGTCTATTTTGTTTTCCTCCCTTTCCTGCACAAAGAGAGAGTAGTGTGGGGCCCCATAGGGGCGTGCTAGACTGTTGCCGTTAACTATTATGCTATTTTCGTTATTCCGGTGCTGTGTTTTGGTGCTGCGTGCTTGTGTGTAGGAACTACTTAGCTCGGGGGGACTTGCCGCAGTCTTTGCTTCTCGAGGCTGAGGCCTCGTTGTGCGCCTTGTGGCCTGCACGAACTAGTCAGGAGAGGTAACTTCCGGTCTTGGTCGTGAGGGCAACTGACTCAGGTCCTGTGTTCGCGTTGCGATGCCCGTGGGGCACGGACCGGGAGGAGTGCTCCCACGGTGGACTTGGATAGGAAAGCCTCATGAGACTGGGTCAAAAAACACTCGTGAGGGCACCCGCGCAGCCCCCTCGCGAGACTTGCGAAAGAGAAAACGAGTCAGGTGGGCGACAAAGACAGAGAATCACGGGTCGGGGATGGCAACAATGCTAAAAGCAACTCCAATAAAATTTCAAATAAGGATGAACAAGCCAACTGCAGAAAGCAAATGAAAAAGCCGCGTCCGGCACCTAATCTAGTCTTCAATGTCTTCTCAGCAGCGCGGAGCTAAGTGCTGCCACTGGGCGTGGGCGAGAGCCCCCGAGGCCCGAGGGCGGCTCTCTGGAGACTCCAAGGCGTGTACAGCCCCAACTCATTATTACGTGAGAGTGTCACGGGCGGCGAGCTTCACATGCATTGGCCTTCTTCACAGGCTCCGGGGCTTTCTCGGGGCGATGAGATTCACAGGCGTTGGCCTTCTTCACAGGCACCGGGCCTTTCTTGGTACGACAAGCTTCACAGGCGCCAGGCCTTCTTTAAAGGCGCTGGGCCATCCTTCAAGGGTAGAACTTCCGGAGGTGCTAGATGTTCCACGTGTTCGGGATGGGCACCCCCTCCTGAGTTTCCAAGTGTGCGGCGCTAGGCGTGGAGACATGAACAACCTTTAACGGGCCCTCCCACATGGGCGAGAGCTTGTGCAGCCCTTCCCTGGAGAGCACCCTTTTGAGCACGAGGTCACCTACCTCGAGGGTCCTGGGGCGTATGCTGCGGCAGTGGTACCGCTGCAACTCCTGTTGGTATCTTGCTGCCCTAAGCGTAGCCTCCCGACGGCATTCCTCTCCCAGCATGAGGTCCACCCCCCGCATGGCGTCCTGCTGTGCTTCGTTGAAAGCTAGGACCCGCGCGAAGCGATGCCTGACCTCGTGAGGAAGGACCGCCTCAGCCCCGTAGACAAGGAAGAACGGGGTTTCGCCGGTCGACTTGGTAGCGGTTGTGCGGATGGACCACAGCACGGACTGAAGCTCGTCGTGCCAGCCCCTGCCGCAGGCCTCCAGCTTCTTCTTGAAGGTCTGGGTTTTGAGGCCTTTCAGGACCTCCGCGTTGGTGGGTTCAGCCTGGCCGTTGCTCCGAGGGTGCGCCACCGAAGCGTAGCATATCTGCGTTCCCGGGTTAGCACAATATATTTTGAAGAGATTGCTGGTGAACTGCGAACCGTTGTCGGTGATGATGCGATTAGGCACCCCAAACCGGCTCACTAGGCCCTTGATGAACTTGACCGCCGAGCCAGCCGGGATGGTGCGGACAGCTTCCACCTCTGCCCACTTTGTGAACTTGTCAATGGCGATGTAGAGGTAGCGGTAGCCCCCTGGCGCCCGGGGAAACGGGCCAAGGATGTCCAGTCCCCAAACGGCGAATGGCCATGAAAGGGGGATGGTTTGCAGGCCCTGAGCCAGCTGATGAATCTACTTAGCATGGAATTGACAGGCTTCACAAGCTTTTACCAGTTCGATCGCGTCGTTGAGTGTTGTTGGGCAATAGAACCCGCTCCGAAATGCCTTGCCGACGAGGGTCTGTGAAGACGAGTGGTGCCCACAGTCCCCACCGTGAATGTCTGCCAGTAACTCTTTCCCTTGCTCCCTGGAGATGCAACTCGGGAAACGTCATTCGGCCGCTTTCGGTAGAGTTCTCCGTCTTGGACGCAGTAGGCCGTGGCTTGCCGCGCCACGCATTCTGCGTCCTCCTCCTTCTCTGGCAGAGTCCCTTGTGTCAGGTAATCTTTGAATTCTACGGTCCAACACCCCTCCTGAGGCTCTAGTACCACGAGCAGGCAAGCTCCCTAGGTCGGGCGGCATGCCGGGGCTCCCGAGGCAGGCGGCTGAGGGAGCTCCTCCCGAGGCTGTGCTGTACTTGGTAGGTTGGTGCTGCTGAGGGTCTGAAGAGTCGTTCCTCAAAGACACCGGGCTCCTGAGGTAGCCGCCTGGACGCCCTCCTGGCGATGTCATCAGCCTCTTGATTGGTGCCGCGGGGCACGTGCTGCAACTCTAACCCCCAAAACTGCTTTTCCATCCTGCGGACCTCTGCAAGATATGCTTCCATGTGTTCGTCCTTCCACTCGTACTTTGTTGGAGAAGTTGACGAGGAGTTGTGAATCACCCTTGATGATGAGGCGCTTTACCCCCAAAGCGGCTGCAGCTTTCAAGCCTGCTATCAGGCCCTCGTATTCTGCTATGTTATTGGAGACCTTCTCTCCATGCTGGAAGCAGAGCTGCACGGCATAATAGAGCTTATCCTGAGTGGGAGATATGAGCACTGCGCCTGCCCCTGCGCCATGTCACGAGAACGGCCCGTCGAAGTACATGACCCAGCCGTCCGGTGCTTCACTTCCTGGGGAAAGCGACCAATCCTCGCCCGCTTCGAGCCCTGGTGCCTCCGTTCATTCCGCCATGAAATCTGCAAGTGCGGCTCCCTTGATGACCCTAGTCGTGCTGAATTCCAGTTGAAATACTTGCAACTCGATGTTCCATTCAGCGACCCTTCCAGCTGAGTTGGGGCTCCTGAGTGCCCTTTCCAAGGGATATGCCGAGACGACCTTGATGGGGTGACCTTGAAATTAGTACCACGGGTTGCGTGAGGCCACTGGCAACGCAAGGAGGAGTTTCCGAGGCATGGGGTATCGCGCCCTCGCGTCCCACAGCATCGTGCTGACGAAGTACACATGATGCTCGACGAGGTTGAGAGTGCTGGTGTGGCCTGCGTCTTCTGGAGGTCGAGGCGCCTCCTGAGACGACGGAGCCCCCAGCGCTTGGTCGCCTGGCGGGGCCACCTCCACTTTGGGTGCGTCCCCCTGCTGAGGCTGATTCCCATCTGCTGCGGTCGTGGTCTTCGCGAGGCTTTCTTGGCCTTGTTCCGCTTCGGCCGGGGCTGCGACTGACGCGGTCTTGGCCCGATGCTCCTCCCGAACCACCACCAAGGCTACGCTGGCGGAGTAGGGCGTGGCTGCAAGGTAGAGCACCAAGGGCTCCTGAGGGCGCGGAGCTACCATCGCCGGAGGGCTGGTAAGGTACTTCTTGAGATTTTGGAATGCTTTGTCAGCCTCTTCAGTCCATTCAAACGGGCCCTTCTTCTTCATCAGCCTGAAGAAGAGCAGTGCTCGTTCCCCCCGCTTGGAGATGAAGCGTCCCAACTCGGTTACTCGCCCGGTGAGCTTTTGCATTTCTCTGAGGGTCTTCTGTGGATTCATGTCTTCGATTGCCTTGACCTTCTCTGGGTTAGCCTCGATACCTCTATGGGACACGAGGAAGCCCAAAAGCTTGCCCGAGGGGACTCCGAATAGACACTTCTTTGGGTTGAGCCGCAGGTCCACTTCGCGGAGTCTCGCGAAGGTTTCTTCCAGGTCCTGTATCAGGGTTTTCGCCTCCAGAGACTTCACCATGATGTCATCGACGTAGGACTCGGCGTTTCTTCCGAGCTGCCGGCCCAAGGTGATGTGCATCAGTCACTAAAAGGTCACGCCCACGTTGCGCAACCCGAATGGCATGCAGGTATAGCAGTATACTCCGCACGGGGTCAGGAAGGCCATTTTCTCCACGTCTTCTACCGCCATCTTAATTTGGTGATAGACTGAGAAGGCATCCCGGAAGCACAGCAAGTCGCACTCGGCGGTGGAATCGACGATCTGGTCGATGCGAGGGAGCAGGAATGGATCCTGAGGTCATGTGAGGGAGTCCTGGACTAGGGGGTGGCCGGATAGCCGAACTATCACCTTTGGCCGGACTCCTGGACTATGAAAATACAAGATTGAAGACTTCATCCCGTGTCCGGATGGGACTTTCCTTGGCGTGGAAGGCAAGCTTGGTGATACGGATATGTAGATCTCCTACCATTGTAACTGACTCTGTGTAACCCTAACCCTCTTCGGTGCCTATATAAACCGGAGGGTTTTAGTCCGTAGGACGAACAACAATCATACCATAGGCTAGCTTCTAGGGTTTAGCCTCTCTGATCTCATGGTAGATCTACTCTTGTACTACCCATATCATCAATATTAATCAAGCAGGAGTAGGGTTTTACCTTCATCGAGATGGCCCGAACCTGGGTAAAAACATCGTGTCCCTTGTTTCCTGTTACCATCCGCCTAGACGCACAGTTCGGGACCCCCTACTCGAGATCTGCCGGTTTTGACACCGACATTGGTGCTTTCATTGAGAGTTCCTCTGTGCCGTCGCCGTCAGGAAGGATGCCTCATCCCGTCTTTAAAGACGGCACTGTTGCTAAAAGAGCTTTGGCTATCGGCCAAACTCTCCGGCTAGGCGGTTTCCTTATGACCGCCAGTTTGGCCGCCGCGCCGACGATGACTTCTCGGGTCATCGAAAGAAATCTTCACGTTAACTCGGAACTCACCGAGAAGTTAGATCCGATGGACCTCTCTTCCTTAAACGAGCTCTTGGATCACATCGCCGCCCTGGGAGTCGCTACAGACTACGATCACATTGGGCCTAAACCCGATCTGAGAGAGATTAATTCTGCCCAGGTTACCCACCACGTTGCTGTGGTAGAGGAACAATGTGGCGACCCTTCTTCTATCTTAAGGACTAGCTATGTCTAGATAACCGATCCCTCCATGCCGGATTCCCGCGCAGGGAAGGACGTCACTCAAGCCCTGAACCTAAAGTCAGGCAGCGGGCTAGATTCATCGGACAACATCCAAGAACCCAAGCTTCCAAATTCTGAAACTTCTTGGCCCCCGAGTCTTAGATTGACGGGGTTCCGAATTTAATTCCACCCGCCCACCCAAACATAAGCGATCTATCCCAAATCCGGCAAGAGCCCGCAGAAATAGTACACCATTACTGGGCCAGATTCCTCCTGGTATTGAACAGGATAAAGGATTGCCGTGAGGAGGATGCAATTTCATTCTTCTGCAATAATTGCACGTACAAGGGAATCCTCAACGCCGTAAGCCGTCGTGAAATTACACGCTTCGCTGACTTGGCGTCCATAGTACGAAAGTACTGTGCGATGGAAAGCGCCTAGAAAACCGAAATCAATTTTTGGGACCATCCGGCCCTGAATACAACCCCAGTCCGAAATAAAAAGGTGCATCATGGCCAGGCACCTGGGTTAAATACCAAAAAGCAAAAACCCTCTATAGGGCATGGAACCGTACTGGAGGGATGGCTCAATGGACCCTGCAAAATTCATAGTACAAAGGGCGCCACTCCAACTCATAGCCTTAGAGCATGTTGGATACTACGGCAGGTGGCCAAAAGTGGCGAAGAGCTTCTAACTCGAGAGCACCAGCCCAAGGATACCAGTACGGTGTTAATATTCTTCGAGACTTTCGCGTCAAATAATATGCAGAAACGAACACTCCGCAGCCTTGCCGAAGTCTACCAAGTAGCAACAATAAACCCATGGAGTGTCACGGCTATTACCTTTAATGCCAGTGACGAACCTAAATTCCGAACAGCCTGAGCACCAGCCGTATTGGTCCTCAGTCCAATAGTGGACGGCTTTCGCCTTACCAAGGTACTCATGGATGGTGGCAGCGGATTGAACCTCATTTACGAGGAAACCCTCCGAAAAATGGAAATAAACTGGAGCCGCATTGAGTGAAGTAGCACAACCTTTAGAGGAATAATCCCCAGTCGGGAAGCATGCTGTACAGGAAAAATCACACTGGATGTGGTGTTCGGCACGCCGGACAATTACAGATCCGAGGAGGTCACGTTCCAAGTGGTCCCGTTTAGCAGCGGATATCACGCCCTATTAGGGCGAGAGGCATTCACAATTTTTCAAGCCATACCCCATTACGGGTACATGAAGCTCAAAATGCCCGGGCCCAACGAAATCATCACCCTTGCTAGTGACCCGGACATAGCACTCCGTGCCGAAAATAAGACAGCCGCACAGGCCCTTGAGGCACTATCTGTAGCCCTAGCGGCCGGGGAAGTCACTGCGCTGCACTCCACAGTGAATAGGGACGACGTGATACTCGATAAGAGATCCAAGTCCACCTCCTTTAATCCAGAGGACGAAATAGTCAAATTCCAAGTCCATCCAACGGACCCTACAAAACCGGCCTCCATCGGGGCACAATTAAACCCTGATGTAGACGCTGCACTACGAGAATTCCTACGCGAAAATTGGGACATTTTTGCCTGGCACCCTTCAGACATGCCAGGAATCCCACGCCGGTTGGCTGAGCACAGCCTAAACATCCTAAAAGGATTCAAGCCAGTCAAACAGGCTCTTCAGCGTTTCTCCGAACCCAAGAGACATGCCATGGGAGAGGAGCTAGCCAAATTATTGGAGGCCGGATTCATCAGAGATATAAAACATCCGGACTGGCTAGCAAACCTGGTTATGGTACCAAAGAAGGACAAATCCTGGCGCCTATGCGTTGATTTTAAGGACCTCTACAAGGCTTGCCCAAAGGATCCCTTCCCACTCCCCCACATCGATCAAATTATCGATGCTACCGCAGGACACGATTCATTGTGTTTCCTCGACGCATACTCTGGCTACCACCAAATTAGGATGGCGGAGCCCGACCAGGCCGCAACGTCATTCATCACCCCATACGACCCATTCTGCTTCAACGCAATGCCCTTTGGGCTCAAAAACGTCGGCGCAACATATCAGCGCATGATTCAGACATGTTTGGCAAACCAGATCGGAAAAACAGTGGAGGCATACGTAGATGATGTGGTCGTCAAAACCAAGCACGTCAAAACTCTAGTAGACAATTTGGGGCTCACGTTCGATAATCTCTGAACATATGACATTAAGCTTAACCCAAAAAAATGCGTTTTCGGCGTACCAGCCAGAAAGCTCTTGGGCTTCATTGTATCCGGTAGAGGGATTGAAGCAAACCCAGCCAAGATCCGAGCTCTGTCACAATTGGATATCCCAAAGGACCTCAAACAAATACAAAATTTGACGGGATGCGTGGCGGCTCTAAGCCGCTTTATCTCCCGTTTAGGAGAAAAGGCATTACCTCTTTATCGCCTCCTCCGACGCATCAAACACTTCGAGTGGACGGATGCTGCCACGGACGAACTCTAAGAAATAAAAGCCATATTGGCAACAAACCCGGTCCTGGGCATGCCCGACATGGGCGAACCAATGCTATTATATATCGTGGCAACTCATCAAGTTGTGAGCGCAGTGCTCGTTGTCGAACGAGAAACGGACGGACACAAGTTTCCCCTTCAAAAACCAGTTTACTGCGTGTCCACTGTCCTAACTCCATGCAAGTCACGGTACCCGCATTATCAAAATATAGCGTACGCGGTGTTCATGGCATCCCGGAAGCTGCGACACTACTTTCAAGAGTGTTCGATAACAGTAGCCTCCGAAGTACCTCTTAACGACATTATAAACAACCGCGACGTGACGGCCCGGATTGCCAAATGGGCCATTGAGCTCCTCCCGTTCGACATAACCTATAAGCCACGGTGAGCTATTAAGTCGCAAGTTTTGGCCGACTTTGTCGCCGAATGGACTGAAGCCGAACTCCCTAAAGAGTAGGGCGCATATTCCAACTAGATAATGCACTTCGAAGGCTCCAAAATGTTGGCTGGTCTGGGGGCTGGCATCGTTTTGACGTCCCCAACCGGATATACGGTTCAATACGTACTCCAGATTATGTACACGGACTCCAACAACGCAGTCGAATACGAGGCCCTTCTACACAGCCTCCGGATGGCAGTATCCATGGGCATTCAACGCCTAGAGGTGCGCGGGGATTCGAACCTCGCGATATCCCAAATAAATGGAGACTTTGATGCCAAGGATCCGAAAAGGGTAGCTTATCGCAACGCCATCCTAAAAATGTCAGCTCGGTTTGAAGGGCTCGAATTTCACCATATAGCCCGGGATAATAACCAGGTAGCAGACGTATTGGCGCGCATTGGCGGAAAGCGCGATGTCGTCCCTCCCAACATCTTCCTAGAGAGGCTGTTCAAGCCATCCGTACTATGGGAGGGGGAATCTGGAAATAACAACCCGGACCCAGCCGCACTGCCCGACACCGAACATTCTGACACAATTGGTGGTTCTGCCAACGAAGTAACATCTTCAGCCCACGTAATAATGGTAGTCATTGCCCCGTGGACGGAACCATTCCTAGCCTACCTAACCAGGCAGGAACTTCCCGAGGTCCAAAACGAGGCCCACTGCATAGTGCAGCGATCTAAAGCCTATAAGGTCCATGAGGGAGAGCTTTACAAGAAAAGCACAACCGGAGTCCTTCAAAGGTGTATCTCCGAAGAGGAAGGGTGGAATCTTCTTGCTGAAATTCATGCCGGACTCGGCGGGCACCACGCCGCAGCCCGGGCCCTTGTAGGCAAGGCCTTCCGTACATGATTTTATTGGCCAATGGCCCGGGCAGATGATCAGGACTTAGTCCAACGATGCGTCGGTTGCCAGCTCTTTGCTAATCAAAGCCACATGCCACCCACCGCCCTCAAAACTATACCCATTACCTGGCCATTCGCGGTCTGGGGGCTTGACATGGTTGGAACCCTTAAAGGAGGAACCCACAAGCAAAAATACCTACTGGTCATGGTGGATAAATTCACCAAATGGATAGAGGCCAAACTTGTTAAGACGGCCGAATCTGGACCGGTGATAGACTTCATATCAGGGGTCGTACACCGTTACGGCGTCCCCCATAGCATCATCACCGATAACGGCACGAACTTTACGACCGATGAGGTCAAACTCTGGTGCAAAAACATGGGCATCAAGCTCGACTATGCTTCAGTCTATCACCCTCAAACTAACAGTCAAGTCGAGCGAGCAAATGGTCTAATCATGAGTGGCATCAAACCCAGATTAGGGCGGTCCCTCAAGGAATCTCACACGCACTGGGTAGAGGAGCTCGACTCCGTATTCTAGGGGCTGCGGACCACTCCGAATCGCACCACCGGATTTACACCATTCTTTATGGTATACGGCGCAGAGGCAGTTCTGCCCTGCAACATAATTCATGACTCACCTCGCGTACGCATGTACGAAGAAAGAGAAGCCGAGCTCGATCGGCAGGACAGTTTGGACGCATTGGAGGAGGAGCGTGACGTGGCAAAAGCCCGTTCCGCATTCTATCAACAGCAAGCTCGAAGATACCAAAATAGAGAAGTACGGGCCAAAACTTACAATGTTGGCGAGTTAGTTCTACGCCTGCCGGACAAGAAAAAGGACAAACTAAAGCCCAAATGGGAAGGCCCCTTTATCATCGACCAAGTCCTGACCGGTGGAGCGTACCGTCTGCGAGATGCATCAGATAACCGACTCGAGCCGAACCCATGGAACGCAGCCCGTCTCCGAAGATTCTACGCCTAGCACCGGATTATGAGTTCGTCTCCTTCCTCCGCCTATATTTTAGATATTAGCTGTCTTCTATTTCTCTCATTCTCCCTCCTTTTCTATTACAGCCTTTGAAAGCTTGTTCGCGCATTGTTCGCACACACTTGAAGCGCTATCTGCGCTCATTATACCTGGGGGCTTCTTTAATAGAAGCTTATTTATACGGGCTCCATGCCCAACACATGTGTCACACTTCCGCATGTACCTTTTATTCACCATTCTATGCATCGATATGACTTAAGTTTTGGCCAAGCTGGGTTGCCTGGCTCCTGTGCTTACCCCTACGTTCCCGATTGTTCGGCTAGGTGGTAAAGGGAGCACCTCTGCGATTGTTACTGCCGGGTCAGCCGGATGTGTACCTCAGACTGGGTGAAGCTGAAAGCTAGCGTTCTTAAGGGAATATTCGGCCAGTGAACAAAAAGACAATTTAATACCTATTTATCTGCCCCCAGATGTTTCTCTGCTTTTTTCGCAGTCCGGACATGCACTTTAGGGCCGCCTCCCAGGGAAAGGAACCCCTAATGGAACTATTCTCCCTGGAAGATGTTTCTTACTAACCATGTAATATAACATAACTAGTTGGGCACTTGTCTGATAAAGCACTAATGACCCATACGCCTGGTCTCCACGCATGCCCCGGTTCTTATATAACCGCGAGGGTATTCGGACACACTCTGAACTATTGGGTCCCGAGGTTTAAGGGAAAGTTCCGCTGTGACAAACGATCTAGAATCCGGCTAGAAGGCATTTTTCATGTCATCTTAAGTTACATAGTCAATTCGACTGATTGTATTCCTCTTCAAGGCCATCTAATAGGCTGTCTAGTTTACAGTCCTGCTGGGAATACTTTGCGGCCCACTCTACTAGGCCATACACTAAGCTCACAGGATCTCCTTCCCATCGGGCCCCACAGGCCCGACCTTGGCCATGTGGTTTGGGTCAGCCTTCGTGTACCGCGTCTTCACCATGGCCCAGGCCTCCCTGGCGCCTTGACAACAGGTTGATATCTTCCATAATCGGAAGCGCCGCCGCGCTCCCTGAAGCCTCTCTGCAAGCTCTCCAAGGCCTTCGGGCAGGGAGACAGATGGCCACAAGGCCTGGGCGACGTCTTTCATCACCTACCGAACTCGTTCGTGCAGTTGCAAGAGCTCGGGAAGAAGGTCACTCGTAGAACCGAGCATTTCCTCTGCAGGACGGCCTATGAGCATACCTACAGACATAACTCTGTCAGTCGACTTCCTCGCCGAACTCTTTTTCAAAGTTTGTTCAAGCACTTACTAAAAATGCCGCGTCGAAGCCGCCGATTCTCCTTAATGGAGTCAGAAAGCTGGGCACGAACATCCTTTAGTTCCTCACCCAGCTGGGTGTTGGCATCTTGGAGATTATTTTTCTCTTGCCTCACCCTTGTAAGCACATTCTCGCCGGCCTTTAACCGACGCATGAGCTGTTGCTTGTCCGGATATATCCCGTCGCCATCTGCAATATTATTGTCAGACTTATACACACGCCGCACTTCACAAATTACTTATCTTCTGAAGCATATATTACCAGAGGGGGTCTCTTTGGCTTCCCCCGCCGTGGCTAGTGCGGCCTCAATTTGGGTTTGCACTCCTCCAGCTCCTGGGACAGTTGGGTATTCTTTTCTGAAAGATCCTGCACAATAAATGATCCTTAAATCAGTTATTCTAACTATTTCAAGTCTCGGGGGCTACTGGCATATATAACTGTCAAATTTTCTCACCCGTATGTCTTTTACATACTGCTTCGTGGCTCTGGCTAGACCAATTTGGGTGGCACGGAGGTGCGCATCTCCAAAATTAAAGGTATCCAATGCCTCTGGGGAGAAACATGCGTCACGAAGAACTATCCGGCGACGCCTGTGATTCATGGCACTCTCCACCTCGGAATTTGTGGTAGATAACCTGTCGGCATCCTCTGTCGGAGGAGCATCCGACGCACGCCTCTTGTTCGCCTCCGCTTCTGGACCTGGCTTTGGAGCCTGGCGAGCGGAGGATTGATTGGCAACCTCTCCGGATACAGTCCAGCGAGCGCTCTTCTTCCTGAAAAAGCACGAGCGTTAGTATGTCTCCCAGGAATAAAGCCCGGGAGTAAGGTGGCACGCCATATCGTTGTGCCGGAGTTTTGATCTGGACCGCACTTCTTTTTAGCCTGCTGGGCCGTGTTGCCCCTTGTTGGCTAGCCGCCGCGGGCTCGGCCTTCCGCCTCAAGGGCGCCCCCTGCGAAACGCCATCGGTATACGGTGATCAAAAATAAACACGGATGGGTCATTTTCAAAGTATTGGGACTTTGGTCTCAAGTACCTGTGAGGCTGGAAGTATTCCGGGGTAATCGGCCGTAATGGCGACCAAGGCTTTATCGATGCTCAGTTGGTGAAATACCCCATCAATCAGCTCCACCGATATGTCCGGATCCTCTTGGGAGGTCGGATCGAGGAACCGTTCCGCATCCTCGGGTTGTGGAGGCGAGCTGTTTATGTCCTTTACGGCCTGGCACAGTTCCTGCGCCGAAATCACAAAATGAGATACTTGACTATGGGAATATGGATCGAATAGGCAAAAAGAAATGTCCGCTTACCCAGCTGGAGGATTGTGCATAGAAAATCCGCCCTGTGGATTGACGCGGAGAAATTCCTCCTCTTCTCCCTTGTACAATGCGGACAAGATATTCATCAGATCGGCAACCGATCCCGGCCCCTTACGGCCGCAGCGGGTGGCATCATCCTCCCCGTTGAAATCCCACATGGGGTGGCCTCTATACTGGAGCGGCTGCACCCCCCGCATAATGCATGTGGCCATGACCCCGATCATGGTCAGTCCGGAATGAGCTAACAACCTTATCTGGCTCATCAGGTAAAGGACATCCCTATCGTTTTCCTTCTGAGGGCTCCGTGGACGCCAGCTTAGGCGTTTCTTCAAAGGAGCGTTATTAAACTCAGGGAGGCCGACCCGAATAGGGTCCGGCAGGGGGACATCTTCTATATAAAACCATGTTGAAGGCCCGTCTTCGGACGCCTTCTTTGGGTTTCCAGATAGATATCCGGTCCCAGCGATGCGCCATAGTTCGGCTCCGCCCACTTGATATATTGACCCCTCTTGAGAACGGGGCACAAGGCAGAACATCTTCTTCCACAACGCAAAATGAGCCTCCATGCCCAAAAATAGCTCGCAAAGGGCCACGAAGCCCGCAATATGCAAAATGGAGGCAGGCGTAAGGTTGTGCAACTGGAGGCCGTAGAACTCTAGGAGCCCCCGGAGAAACGGATGAATTGGAAATCCGAGCCCTCTTATCAAATAAGAGACAAGGCATACCTGCTCTCCTTTGGAGGGGCCGGGGACGCTCTCCGCTGGCTTTCCGCCCTTATAGGTGCCAGTCCGGCTCGAACTGGAACCATGAAGGCTGGGGGAAGAAATCCCTTGGTTTGGAGCGCCACTAGCTCACTGTGCTGGACGGAGCATATCTCCCAATCTCCAGGCTGAGGGCTGGGAGGGAGAGAGCAGGAGCCACATCGACTGTCCATGATGGAATGGATTTCTGTCAGATGCGCTCTGATGAATGCTCGCGAAGGGAGGATGGTGTGATTCAGATCTAGATCCTCGTCTCTTTTATAGGCAGCTCATTTTGCAGCTAGGGGGATAAATGTAAAAATACCCTGGCTTTTCGCATTCGTTCAACACATGGAAGATGGCCATTATTGGGCGTGGAAGCCGAGGAGCGCAATATTTACAAGGAGTCGGACGCTATTCAACAGGTACACAGGATTTGGAGAAGAACCCGCCTTGCAATGCCGAAGACAATCTACGCGCCGGACTCAACGCCATTGAAGCCTGGTTCGGGGGCTGCTGAGGGTGTCCTGGATTAGGGGCTGTCCGGATAGCCAAACTATCACCTTTGGCCGGACTCCTGGACTATGAAGATACAAGATTGAAGACTTCGTCCCGTGTCCGGATGGGACTTTCCTTGGCGTGGAAGGCAAGCTTGGCGATACGGATATGTAGATCTCCTACCATTGTAACCGACTCTGTGTAACCCTAACCCTCTTCAGTGCCTATATAAACCGGAGGGTTTTAGTCCGTAGGACGAACAACAATCATACCATAGGCTAGCTTCTAGGTTTTAGCCTCTCTGATCTCATGGTAGATCTACTCTTGTACTACACATATCATACAAATTAATCAAGCAGGAGTAGGGTTTTACCTCCATCGAGAGGGCCTGAACCTGGGTAAAAACATCGTGTCACTTGTCTCCTGTTACCATCCGCCTAGACGCACAGTTCGGGACCCCGTACCCGAGATCCGCCGGTTTTGACACCGACAGCAGGCCTTGTTGAGGTTGGTGAAGTCGACGCACATGCGCTCCTTCACTACCTTTTTTGGCACAATGGCAGGGTTGGCCAGCCATTCAGGATAGCAAACTTCGCGAATGACACCTGCAGCCTCTAACTTGCGGGTTTCTTGGATGATGAAGGCTTGCTTCTCGGTAGACTGTCAACTTGCCTTCTGCTTCACGAGGCGCACGTTGGGGCACACATTCAGATGGTGCTCAATCAACTCCGTTGGGACCCCTGCTAACTAATCGCGTTCCCACGCAAACACCTCCTTGTTTGTGCGCAGAAATTTCACCAGGGCCTCCTCCTGCTCAGGGTCGAGATTGGCGCCTATGGTGAAGGTGGCGCCAGAGGATCCATCTTTGTCGACTGGTACTTGCTTGGTCTCCGCCTTGTCTTGGGTGAATAGCTGCTTCTTCTTGGCCGGTGCATCCCCCTTGGGCTCGAGGGCGTCAGCGCTGGCGGGCTGCGCCACTGCAGCCGCCTTGAAAGCGAGCTTGAGTGCTGCAGTGCATCCCTCGCGTCTCCAGGCATGGTAAGGACGCCGCTGCTCCCGGGCATCTTCATGAGGTTGTAGGCCGGGTGAGTCACCGCCATGAACTGGGCCGAGGCAGGGTAGCCGAGGATGGCGTTATACGGGAGGCCGATGGGGGTGATGTCGAAGTCGACCAGCTCCGTGCGGAAGTTGGGTGCCGAAGGTCACCGGGAAGTGGACCTGCCCCAGGGAGCCGGTGGAACTGCCTCCAACGCCCGAGAAGGGCCTGGTGGGTTGGAGTCGCTCCAGCTGCACGTGGAGGAGGCTGAAGGCCTCCACCGAGACCACGTTGAGGCCGGCACCACCGTCGATGAGGGTCCTGGTGATCGCCACCTTGCAGATGGTGGGGGTGCATAGCATTGGGAGCGCGCCCGAGCAGGCATTGTTGGAGGGGTGATCGTCCGAGCTAAAGGTCAAATCGGCCTTGGGTGCCACCCAGCCCGGGGGGCTCACGGTGCTTGAGGACGGCACCGATCCGGCGGACGAACGGCTTGACGTGGCGGCTCAAAGGTGGCGCCCGCGTGCCGCCCAGGAGATCTGCGACGACCGGGGGCGCTGGCACAGCATACTGGGTGAGGAAGAGGCTGCACAACAACTCCCAGGAGGCCACAGAAGCCACTGGTACGTGGAGCAACCACATGCACGGGACACCAGTGAGGGCCATGGGCATCCAGTTAGCCATGACCCTGTCGTCTCCCCTGCCTCGAGGACGGCCTCCTCATATGCCAGCAGGAAGGCTAGCGGATCCGTCGTGACGTCGTAGTGTGGCGGCATGTCTGGCTTGAACTTGTTCATCCACTGCACCTGCCGTAAGGCGGGGGCCAAGTCTCGGAGCCCCCTGGCCATAGTGCTGGCGCCGGCCGCCGGAGCCGAAAGCGCGATGTCCGCCATGAGGGAGAAGCGCGGTGCTGATGGAGAGTGAGCCGACGGAAGGGAGAGCTTCGGCGCACCCCTACCTGGCGCACCAAATGTCGGATGTTGGGTTCGGCAGACCCTTAGGGTTCGAACTCTGGGGTGCGCGCGAAGATCTTCCCCCTACCTATCCGCGTCTGATCGCCTCGCGAGAATCTAAGCTAAAACGATGAACAACACGAGGGATACAAGATTTATACTAGTTCGGGCCACCTTTGTGGTGTAATACCCTACTCCAGTGCGTGGTGTGGTGGATTGCCTCAGGGGCAGATAATGAACAGTACAAAGGATGAACAACCTCGCGAGAGGTATTCTTGAGCTGGTCCAATGACCTACTTGGATGAGTTCGATCGCCTATGTATCTGATGAGGACTCGGTCCCCTCTTCTGTGGTGGCTAGCCCTATTTATAGAGGCCCTGGTCCTCTTCCCAAATATTGAGCGGGAAGGGAGCCAACAACGTCCATTTTGAAGGGGAACGTCTAGTACAAGTTATCCTGACTAAAGTTGGTCTTTGACTACCAAAGGTGCTGGGGATGACGCTGTCTTCGGCTCCACGGTGACCTCCATCCTGCCGCTCTGCTGGTCTTGGTCTTATTGCACCGAAATGTCAACCTTTACCTGATGCTTCGGTACTCCACGCTTGTGCTTGCCCCCTTTGCATCAAAGAGGAAACAAGGACACTGTGCAAGCCGGCGCCCTCCTGGTCTGGATCGTCACGGCTTGCGTCACGAGCACGTCGCGAGGTACCCTTGCCTTGATCTCTCCGCCTCCTCACGAGCCTGCCTGGCGAGGCCGCTCCTGATTAAGTCTTGTGTCGTCCGCCCCACGAGGCTTGGCCCCTCGCGAGGGTCTTGATTCTTGCATCAATGAACATGGGCCGTACTGGGCGAGCACTCGAGCCACACCACAGGCTGCAGGCAGGCAAGTTTGGGGACCCCCGTTCCCAGAACGCCGACAAACTGGTTCGGCGTAGTTTTACTGGTGTGTACCAGCGCTGTGTGGAGCCGGACCAGGGTCAAGCAATCCTCAAAGATATCCACCAAGGCGAAGGTGGTCACCACGCGGCTTCAAGATCACTTGTTGCCAAAGCTTTCCGCCATGGTTTCTTCTGGCCGACTGCTCCAGAAGACGCCAAAGAGTTGGTCCAGAAGTGTAAAGGGTGTCAGAAGTTCCGCTCCAAGCCACACTTACCGGCTTCCACACTCAAGACCATCCCCATTGCCTGGCCCTTGGCTGTTTGGGGGCTGGATATGGTGGGTCCATTCAAGACAGCTCGTGGCGGCATGACTCATCTGCTTGTCGCTGTGGACAAGTTCACCAAGTGGATAGAAGCAAAACCAATCAAGAAGCTGAATGGGCCGACTGCCATGACTTTCATCGCCAACATCACCACTCGGTATGGCATACCACACAAAATCATCACCGACAACGGCACAAACTTTGCCAAAGGAGCCTTGGCTCGTTTCTGCGCGACGCAAGGCATCCAACTAGACTTAGCGTCCGTTGCCCATCCGCAGTCAAACGGCCAAGTGGAGTGAGCAAATGACCTCATTCTGTCCAGCATCAAGCCCTGACTAGTCGAGCCTCTAGAGTGTTCGGCTGGCTGCTGGCTCGATGAGCTGTCGGCCGTCCTCTGGAGCCTGCGCACAACTCCGAACAAGTCGACCGACTTCACACCTTTCTTCCTTGTCTACGACGCTTAAGCCGTCATCCCGACAGACATAGAGTTTGACTCCCCGCGAGTCACCATGTACACCGAGGCGGACGCCAAGGAGGCCCGAGAAGACGGCGTCGACTTGCTGGAAGAGGGCCGGCTGCTGGTTCTCAGCCGGTCCCCCATCTACCAGCAGAGTCTGCGCTGATACTACAACCACAAGGTGAAGCCAAGATCCTTCCAAGAGGGAGACCTTGTGCTCCGGCTGATCCAGCGAACAGCCGACCAGCACAAGCTCTCGGTACCTTGTGAAGGACCTTTCATCATCATCAAGGTACTGGGCAACGATTCCTACTACCTGATCGACGCTCAGAAGCCCAGAGCACGCAAAAGAGATTACTCGGGCAAAGAGATGGAGAGGCCATGGAATGCAAACCTTCTCCGAAGATTTTACAGTTGAAAGCAGTATGTATCACGCTATCTTTTGTATTAAGTATGAAGACTCGGGGTCCCCCGAGAAGAGCTCGGGGACTACCCTCTTTTATCTATATGATAAGTGTTCTGCCTATGAATGTATTGTTTTATTATTCCGCCTGGCACCGAGTTCGACTAGTCGGTCCGGAGGCTCACCGCCTTCTGCTATATGCCACCTCCTGCCTTTGGACAAGTAGTGTGTTGGCACCAGAAACTTCCCCTGTCAGAAGCCGCAGCTCGCACAGCGACTGTACGGCGGGCAGGGGTTGCAAAACAATTCCCACATGAAAAATGGCTAAGGAAAGTATGCATATAGCTGAGGCCAGCATCCCGCCTTTTCGGCCAGCTACTGAGCAGCCGACCGGCCGGTTTTTGCTTGCCTAGCCAACACTCCAAACGGCTAAGTACTTTCCCTCCCTCAAATAGCTAAGTACTCGACCCAGCGGCAGTCTGCAGAGCGGCTGTTTGGCTGGCAAGAGGATAGCCAAGGGAGGGCGGCAAAGGAAAAAAGCAAGGAGCAGAAAGCAAGAAAAGTCTGAAGCCGGCAAAGCAAAGCATGAATTGCGACAAAAGTATATACATAGATAAAGGCCCACTGGCCAGCATTCAACAGAGTTTGATATACACCCCGCGGGTGGAATTGTGCAAATTTAACCAAAGTTTGTCCAGACTAGTGAGCAGAAAAAGAAAAAGATAACACCCTAAGGGGCGGCAGAAGGATCCGGCTGGACGGTGGAGTCAGCGGTGCCGGTTGGTGCAGCAGAAGGATCCGGCTGGACAATAGAGTCGGCGGTGCCGGTTGGTGCAGCAGAGGGATCCAGCTGGATGGCAGGATCGGTGGCACCAGTTGGGGCAGCGGACGGCTGGACGGCAAAGTCGGCGGCTTTCATTAGTGGAACGGGTGGCTGGTCGGTCTCCGCCTGGCCGCCTCCAGCAGCAGTCGGCGCATTGGAGCATGGGTCGTTGCTCGAGGCTCGGTCAGGTTGACGCTGGCCATCCGCTTCGACCTCCAGCGCGTCCTCCTCGCTTTCCTCCTCCTCCTCCTCCCCTTCATCACTGGAGTCGATCACCTCAGCCGAGTCCTCGCTGTCCTCCGGGTTCAGCCCGAGCCACTCCAGCGGCACTTCGGTACCCTCTTCAACCGCTTCAGGGATGAAGACGTTGGTGTCAGTGTAGTCGGCGATCATCGCCGCCCTGCTGACAAGGTCGGCCTCCACCGCCACCAGCTCCTCTTGCGCCTCCAGTAGAAACGTGGTCAGCTGGGCTAGATCCAGCCCAAGGTACCACGCCTTGATGAACTCAAGGGCTCGGCGCGCGCCAGCCCGGGCCGCGGAACCCTTCCAGGCATCCAGGCGGCCAACCGCCACCTCCAGCCAGTCGCCAGTCCGACTGGGAGTGCGCGGATCCTGCACGCCTGGCCAGAGGGCGGAGATCGCCCGGGCCCCAACGTGCTTAAGGTGGCGCAGCATCTGATGGGCAGGCCGAAGGCGGGCCTAGATGCTGAGGATCTGCTCATTGAGGGTACAGGGGGCATCGGCGGCAATCTGCACGCCTTCTGCACTCCGCTCCTGGCGTTGGGCCTCGATGATCTGTTTCGCGGTGACAGAGTGGCCTGGGAAGAAGTCTGTTTGAATGAAGGGCAAGAAAAGCCAAAGGTCAGAAGCCGGTAGTCGCCTTGAGTAAGGGCCGGCGACTCAAAATAAGAAAGAAAGAGGAGGAGGCTTACCGTCGACCAAGTCCTCAATGCTGCTGAAGCAGGCAGTCAGCTGCGCCTCCTTGTCGGCCCAGGCAGAGTGCTCTACCTCGAACTCAGCATGTAGGTCGGTCTCCTTCATCTTCGCCTCCCGTTGAGACGTCTTGAGGGCCTCCGACTGCTCCGTGAGCTGAGTAACCAGTCGGTCATGCTCCTCGGCCGGCTTGCTGCACTCCGCCACCTTGCCGCGCAGTGCGGTGTTGGCTTCGCCCAGCTGCTGCTGCAAGGCGGCGTTTGCTTCTGCAAAAGGAGAGGAAGAAAGAACGTCAATCAATCAACAAAGAAGGGACGCAATTTCTGGGGAGATCCGGCCCGACTGCTCAGCAGTCGGCCCGAATCTCGGGGACTACAGCCCGCAGGTGCGCTATCACGCCCCCGCAGAGAAAGAAGTTATCAACAGAAATAAAGTCACTGGAAGATCCGGCCCGACTGCTCAGCAGTCGGCCCGAATCTCGGGGACTACAGCCCGTGGGTGTGCCAGCGCGCCCCCGCGAAAGAAGGGAGTCAAAACTTACTCCGGCTCTCGGATAAATGGACGGTCTGCTTCTCCAGCTCCCGGACTCCAGAGTTGAAGGTGGCCGCCCAAAGATTGTGGTAGTCCTGCGATAAGGATGTCAGAAGAAGTTAGCATTCGATGCTTGCAAGTTAAAGTTTCGGACCACCTGCTCAGCAGCAGGCCCGAAACTTGGGGACTACACACAGAGCGTGCGCTGGCGCGCCCCCACGAAGGAAGCAAGAAGATCAAAAATAAAAGAGAAGTAAGAAACTTACTCGGATGGCTGCCTGCGAATCCAGGAACGCCTCGTTGCATCACTTGAGGGCGTCGGCTTCAGCCCGGAGCTTCGCCTGGACGTTGAGGGCCGCCTGGTTCAAGGCTCCCGTCCCGCCTCCGCGTACCCAGCCGGTGGGCACGGCGCTGGTCGTCTTGGTGTTGGGGACCGACGAGCTCGCGGCACCGGCGTCCAGCGACCGCGGTGCCGAGGCTGCCTATGAAAGACGGCGACGCATGGGTGTGCGGACCTCAGGAGTTAGGTCCGTCACCACCTCGTTCCTGGCTGGTGGCACCGGCAGGGTGGCCGGCTGGCCGTCTTGCGCTCCGCCGGTCGGCGGTGGCGGGGGCACGATGACGTCTGGCATGGCCACATCGCCGCCCTCCCTCTCCATGACCGGCTGCTCGTCGCCGGCTCCCCCAGTCGTCGCCACAAACTTTGGTGGAGGTCGCGCGGTGTTCAGGGGAGTCACGGGCAGCGGCTCCTAGCGGTGCGCAGCCTCTGCAAGCCGCTCCTTCACCACGGTGTCAGCCTCCGCCTGCGCCAGCTTCCTCGCTGCAGACGCCGCTGCCTTGTCAGCCTCCGCCTTCTCCAGGCAGGCGACTTCCTGCTCCTCGCGCACCTCCCACGCGTTTTGCTCCTGCGCCTCCCGGAGGTCGGCGGCCGGACCGATTCGCCGGGTGGTGGTGGAGGTCTCTGCCGACCTGATGACCGAGGCGGTGGCCGACTTCTCGAGGGTGAGCGGGGCCCTAAGATAAGAAAGCAAGATAAAGAAGTTTTTAGGCGAGATCGACAAAGAAGAGGAAGCGTAAGAGGAATACTTACACTGACACCATGGGCGGCACCTTCGGTTGCCTCTGGAACTTGGCCACCTTCGCCGCGGCCTCTTTCCGCCTAGTCACCGCGGCCGGGTTGTTGGGCTTCTTCGGCGCGCTGCTGAACAGGGCGATGCCCTGCTTCCGCTTGTGCTTGCAGCCTCGGACGGACAGCCCGGCAGAGGGGCCTGCGCCGGTGTTAGCGGTGCTCCGGGAGGGGCGCGACTCGTCTTCATCGTCATCATCATCGGGCCAGGTCTCCACGTTGACGACCTCTTCGGAGCCGCCTGCTCCATCGCCGCTGCCTACTGCATCGTCCTCCAAGGCGGCCGCCCCCATGTCGGGGTCTTCCTCGTCGCTCGCCTCCCAGTCCGGCTGGTAGTCACCACCCAGCCCTACGATGGCGGTCGTCGCCACAGACATATAAATCTGCGCTCCGGAGAAGGAATTGTTTCACACCAGGAACGAGCCAATAAGAAGAAGCTAAGAGACTTACGGTAGGCGACGGGTTGTCGCGGGAGTACGGCCGCTCCCCGAACCACCAGGTTCCCTCCGACACCTTGAGGTCAGAGATCTCATTCACCATCCTCGCCACCTTGGTAGTCGGCATCTCCTTTGTGCACATCCTGCTCGGGTCGCGATGCCCGCTCAGCCGACAGATCAGATGAGGGCGGCCTTGAAGCGGGAGAACCCGGCGCTCGACGAAGGCAATGAGCAGGTCAGACGCCACGAGACCCTCCGACTCCTGGAGCACCCAGAGCCGACCGATGGCGGCCGCCGCGGCCGCCGACACCGGCTTCGGCTTGTAGCCCCAGTAGGTTGATGAAGTCGACTGCCGGGTCGACATTCTCGACGTAGAAGTAAGATTGCTGCCACAGTTTCACCGACTGTGACAACTTGATGACCGGGAAGGCGTTCCTTTTCGCCGGCAGGCACATGGCGACGAAGCTGCCACACTCGGCCGCCGTCTCCTTGGTGGAGGTGCCCAGCTTGCCGTAGAAGAAGGCTCCCCACAGCTTGATGGTGGGGAGGATGCCGAGGTAGCCCTCACACGCCGTGACGAAGGCAGAGAGCAGCGTCACGGTGTTGGGCGTCATGTGATGCGGCTGGAGGTGGTTGAAGTCCATCAACAAGCGGAGAAAGCCGCTCGCCGGGAGGCCGAAGCCGCGGAGGAAGTACGAGCGGAAGACGACCCGCTCGCCCCCCTGCGGCGCCGGCGAGATCTCCTCCGACAGCGGCACCCACATCTTGACGAATGCCGCGTTGGGCATCCGACGCATGTTTCGGAGGAAGGTGAGGTGATCCTCGATCACCGTCGAGCCGTCCCAGTCGCCGCCCTTCTCACGCGCCATGGCCTCGAGCGGAGCTGCTGGGGAGGAGAAGCGCAGCGGC
>NC_041382.1:393729486-393742301 GCF_002162155.2 Triticum dicoccoides
GTTACTGCGCCATAACGCCCATGGGGATCGCAACCACCTGCCTTGGCCGCAGCGGATCTGCCCGCGTGCCGAGGCCTGGTAGTGGCGGGCCCGACCCACTGTCATGTCCCATCAGGAGCATAGGATGGCAGGCTGGCCGGGCTGATGTGCGCCGCGTGGCGTGCTCATGACGGGCGGCGGGCCTGGGAAGCTTAGTAGGCACGCCACTTGTTTCCCACCTTGATGTAAGAAATCGGCGGATGATCCCGCCTTGTCGAAACCAACTCCAGCAGTCGGCACGTCACAAGGAGGATCAAGCATTTTCTCATAGCGCAGTAGGAAGGGAAGCTGCTAAGACTTCATGACCCTTCGGCAACAATGCCTCACCAGCTTCGGGGACTACTATCGGAGTAATGGGCCAAGGGTAGCCTCACCCGAGCCCCTGAACCTGTCATGACTTTGAGCCGGCTTCGCCCCACTAAACCTCAAAATGAAGCACCGCCTTCTGGTGGTCGGCTGGCTTAACAGCCGGCTTCCCAAAGACGGCCAAGCACCAGCAGATAGCACCAAGATCGGCCAGCTCCTAGCAGATGGCCTCCAAAGAGGCTGGCGTCTGGCAGGCGGCCACCCAGCGCCCTCAAAGTCTGCGCCCCTCATCAAGAGAACAAGACTAGGTGAGGCTACAGTATAGTCCGTCACCCCCGAATCCTAGGCTTGGCGTGGCTACAGTCCTCGTACAGGTAGAGATCTCCGCACGGCGCGACACTGTTGCCACTCCCCCCTCGACATCACTCCTAACAGGCGGAGTCCTATTCCCCACGATGACCAGTCGGTACGGCCTGCAGGCGGCGGGCCCTACCAGGCAGTGAGAGCCCGGAAGATGGCATAAGCCAGACCAGCCGGACCTAAGGGAGTCCGGCCTCCATCAGGCGGCCAGTTCCTCCCTCGGGGCCCGTGCACCATCAACCTGATAAGACATGGTGTGGCTACAGTAATCTCCCACCAGGTGGTGGGACTGTAGCCACCCCCTTTCTGACCAAGCCTGCGTCATTAGCAACACGGCTACAGTGATCAGCCACCAACCAGATCCGCTAGCGGTGGGAGCGTCCTATCGGCTCCGTAACAGACCAGTTGGCGGGGCCCTTGAGGCGGCGGGCCCCAGTAGCCGGCGGAGAAGCCGGCGACCAAACACACTGACAGCCGGATCAAGCACCCGGCCAGATTACCATTGTACCCCTGGGGGTAGGCCTATATAAACCCCCAGGGCACCCATGCAAAGGGTTCCCACCCCATTAGAACTAGCCACTACCCTAGAGGAAGAAGAGAGCTAGCCCTGCCTCCTTCTACCTCTAGCACACAGCTCAAGGAGCACCATTGTATCACTTGTGACTTAGTGATCATGCGGAGACCCCGCAGAGCAGGACTAGGGGTGTTATCTCCTAGGAGAGCCCCGAACCTGGGTAAAATGAGCCGGCGTTCGTGTCTACGCCTCATCCCGCATCCAGGCACCGGTGATGTTCTACTCGCTCCCACCATGATAAGCCATCCGTTGGCATATGTCGCACCCAACCCCCGACAATAGGAACATTAGGTGACCAATTAAACGTTCTCTTCTTTAGAAATATGAGCATCACATATTCGTATTTTAACACCTAAGCTTTGGAATTATGAGTGGCATGTTGTTTCGCTTGATGGGTTGAGGTCTTGAGGAGTAGTGCTAGCATGACACAAAGCACCTACAATGATGGTAGTGAATATAAAGGGGGAAAACATAAGCTTTACGAGTATAGTGACCGTGCCATGGCAGATCTGAAGGTGCAAACCGGACAAAGTTACTTCAAAACCAATGTTTGATTTCAACTAGGCACTACGATTTGGTACAGACAAGAAAAGTACAGTAAACAATTTACAATCTATTTTCCGGGTGAGATCAATAAGTTAATCACATATGGAATAGTACCACCACTCTTGCGACGCCGTGTAGGCCCCTGCTAATACATTGAGGGTGCTGTGGGTGCGATGGTTGTCGGCGGCACGGAAGAAGACTTTAGATGGTAGATGGCTGGGTCGGGGGATAAATCTTGTTGCCGTGGACGAGGCGGTCGTAGTAGCGGCAATGGCAAGGTGGACGACGGCACCGATGAAGCGAGAGGACGTGATGAAAGGATCTTGGTCTGGCGTCGTGGATGAGAGACGTCCATCTCTTGCAGTGCACGATGGGGTAGGGATAGCGGCTCCGGCAAGGTTGAGGATGGGGTGGTAGACGGAGGAGTCTGGCCGCAGTGCAGAGGTTGTTGTGATGCCGACAGTGTATGAAAGGGGAAATGGAGGGGGAGGGGGGATCTCAAACTTCGGGACGTGTTTTTCTGAAATGTGGGAATGTTACGAACTTATCCCCTGTTTAAAATTTCGGACATCACATCGGTTCGGGATAGGACGATAATCTTGCAGCTCCCAAATATTTGCCGGTAGCGATTTCGGGCAAGGAGAGGGTGTTTTTCGCCCATGGTTGGCGCCCACGGTGTATGAACGGGGCTGACAGGTAGGGCGGTTGTGTCACTTCTGAGGAAAGTGACACATTTGCCCGAATTTAAAATATTTTCCTACATCGATCTTGGACGAGGAGAGTTTGTTTTGCTGCCCACTGTGTATGAATGGGGAACTGGAGGGAGAGACACATGTATTTTGGATGAGCTTGAATCAAATTTGTTTTGCCGCCCACGTTTGGCGCCCATCGTGTTTGAATGGGCTCAGAGGCGGTCGTGTCACGTCTGATTGAAGCTACTAGTCTACCCCTATTGACAACAGTGTAAATCCGGTCGATTAGGATGTCAAGTGTCAGGGGTAGACAGTAATTTCCATCTTGCAAACACTTGCTTCGGGCAGCCCACAAATGATAGTGGGTGTTTAGACGCTTCGTTCAAAACTTGGGAGAATTAGCATTCACGTTTACCCGCCCTGGCAACTAAATTAAAATCCAATTTGTATTCGATCACGAATATCCATAGATAATTCTACATTTTGTTATTTATTTCTTCAAAACCACGACAAAGATTTATTCCACCTTTATATATGATTACGATTTTGAAATGCCGTGGTCTTCGAATTTGGTAGGTTGGATACACTTTGAGTCAAACAATTATTTCATCCAATACAATATGCTCACACGAAAAAGAGTTCACCTTATGCCAATCATACAAGTACTGAGGATTACCTCGCCTAAAAAATTCGGATCATTACAACACATGGACAACATAGGAGGTCTTATGACATAATCCATTCAGAGACATGACACAGCATGCAAGTACAATAATCTACCGACAATTTCAACTGGTATCTAAAGAAGAACAAGGATTACCCTGGGCTTCAGATAGCAGAAACAGCAGGACCTCCTTCGTCTTCAAATGCAACATTCTTACTTCCTCCAATTCTTGGGTTTCTTGCATAATGTGTGCAGCTAATTGCATAATTTCTAGCCTCAAGATGAAGATTACCTCATTCATGGTAGCCACACCATCTCTTTCCGCCTCTAGTAGAGCCTCAAGAACTATAATATATGTGCTCACACTGCTCTCCAGCGGTGTTGATTCTAAACTGCTTCCATCTGGTAACATGGATGGCGCACTGCTTCAACAAATAGATTGTAGGGTTGTACATTGTGTCCTAGTGTGAACGGCATCTTGAAAGGTTTCTCCTGGACATAAGTAAGAGATAGTTATCGCATCATCTAGGGAGTAAGTTTACATGTTAAACGGCATACGAATTATTGCCGAGCATGGCAAGCTATATTTAACTGGTTTGCAGCAGCATCAGCCAAAAAGAAATTAAAATGGTAAGATGAAACTAGGGTTGTAAGTGGCAAATAAACGACATCCACCAATCCCATCTAGTTAGTTTTTGCTAGCTGCTTAATTCATTTTCCTCAAAAAACAAAAACTCTTTTGAACTATCATACCACTAGTGGACTTTAATCGGGATTAAACGGGATCCAGTTGACATCCCTAGTTGAAAGGGAGTGTACCACTGCTATATTTAAGTTTCCAAGGCATGTAAGCAGTTGAAATAATATAAGATAACACTTAACAGTGTGGCCTCATATAAACTACTAAGACAGTATTGTGGTGAAGTTCATAGGAAAAGTTAAGGACTCAAATGAACTAGGCATGCATTTCTTTATGATAGTACAATAGGCACTGCTGACATATTGCCCAACTCAGGTATAGCCTAACAAGTAACAAACAAGCATTCGAATCAAGCAATACAACAAAGCAAACAACTGAACTATTTGTAATTCTGTAGGATTACAGGTTGAGGGCACAAGCCAAGAAAGCAGCCCACACGGATTACATTTCACATGTACTAAAACACATTGGCTTACCATATGTTACTGTGAAGCATCGCTGCTATTGAAATGTTCTTTGAAGATATCGTCAGCATAGCCCGTGGTTGCAAATCTAGTTGTTGTAGTTTATTCTGCACCCTCTATTTAGGTAAAATTAATTTTAAACGCATGCACTGGTTCGAATTGATCATCAATGGTTTATCTAAACTAATGAAAGAAGGGTGTGTGCTTACACAGCAATATATGTGCTTCACTCAATTTTTATGCTTGTTGGAGGTGCCAGCCCCAAAAGAACAAATATTTTGCTTGATGGGGTTGGCGGCTCCATAATTAATAGAAGCATCAAATTAGTCATGCAACTTGGGAAGATCAAGAAGGCACAAAAAAGTAATGAACAGAGGCTCGGAGCAGTGATGCAATAGGTAGCATCAGAAAATGTAGGGTAAAACAAACAAAAAGCAGCGGAACCACATGCTAGTTTGCTGATGTGCAATTAAGCATTGAGAACATGAAGCAGTCTGGTGGAACCAACAGGTGGCATCAGAACAACACCATTATCATAAATATAAAATGCGAGAAGTAAAATAGTAGGCATTGATATCTAGGAAGTACAGTAATACTTAGGACAAAACTAAAGCATTGTAACTATATGTGCACTGGTTTTTAATTTAGCACATGTAACGTCTTCACTGCCAGAAGCATGGCCCTACAGGTGCAAGCAGAATAACATGTCTGATGAAAAATTGAATGATGCCCTGAAGAAATTCAAAGGTGTGGTGCTTATGTAAGAAAGTGAACATAGGCGCCGGCCGTTGGATAATAGTACCTGATTCTCGGCGGTGTATGGGTATCATTGTCATACTTGATAGCTAAGGATCGTTGATGGTGCTCGTCTTACGGTTGAGTTTGGGCCGGCTATCGCCGTTGCTGAAGTGGCTCCGGTGCTTCGGTGCGCCTGTGGACATACAAGAAAGCTCATCTGTGGTAAGTAAACAGTTCCACGATAAAGAAGAGAAAAACCGAAGGAGTACAAACCAAAATAACCTGATGAGGCTGCGGCATCAGTAAAGCAGGGCCTGTGGAGTTGAATATGGTGTCTGTGGAGCGGGTCCGGTGCAGTGGACGAAGGCTTTGGCGAGCGCAGTGTACAGTGCTTTTGATGAGGTGGATCTGTTGCGGCGGATGAGGGCTTGTATGAAGGGCCAACGATGGGGCAGCCGAGGGAGTCAGTGAAGGGCCTACACTGTGGTGGAAGAGGGTGCCGGTTAAGATCCGGTGCGGTGGACCATGATGGCGGTCAAGGAGATCTGGAGCGGTAGACAAGCCAGTCGCCGAAGCGCCCTGGTGAAGTGGTGAGTTGGTAGTTGGGGGTTCCAAGGTGCGGAAGGTAGATCCGGCGGGGCGTGAGGTCCACCGCTGTGGCAGAGGACTAGATTCGGCGGCTTGCCATGGTCGGGGGCAGGAAGGGGCTCTGGGAAGAATGTTGGGGGCAAAGAGGGGAGAACAATGGAGTTACCAAAGCAGCCCTTTTCCATTCAGTGGAAGGGGTAAAACAGGAATATCGCAGGGCTAAACTTTCGGGCGCGAGATATTTCAATGTCAGTAGGAAGTTTGAAAGCTTTTGGAGCCTAAAATTAAGTGTTCTTCTCTTGTACGGCGACTATGATATCATGGGCGAGAATTTATTTGATTTGCACACAAAAAAGTGCAAGTTTTGAAAATCAGTGTCTCCAACTCGAAACTTAGATTGTCCATTCAATTCAAATATCGATCATTTAGCTAGTACAAGCAAATACCATCATACGGTCCAATTCAAATGAAATTCCAAATGTGTTTATCCTAAATATGATGACAAAAGCAAAAATGTGCATGTGTGTGAAGAAAGTGGATGATTATAAAGTTTGAACATGCCCGTATGTGTATATCTCTAGGTTTGATATATGAATTTGAAATTATGAAATTCTAGTTTAAAAAATGTACCTCCGTTTAAATGAATTACAAAAGGTAATCACTACAGGAATCAGCTACTTTGCCATCAGCCACGGCGGACGGCAAAGGCATGGATGGCGGACAGCAAAGGTCTTTGCCGTCCGCCGCGGACGGCAAAAGTGGACGGCAATGTAAGGGACGGCAAAGAGCTACATTGCCGTCCGCTTCGGGCGGCTGACGGCAAAGGGTCCTTTGCCATCAGCTGCCGACGGCAAAGAATGCTGACGGCAATATTTGCGCTGTTACTCCGTTAGGTGGTTAACGGCAAGCCTTTGTCGTCGGCCGCTGATGGCAAACATCGGAAGGCCTTTGCCGTCCGCCACTGTAGGCAAAGTTTTTTTCCTCTTTGCCGTCAGCCACTGTTGGAAAACTGACCAAATAGGTCAGCCTCCCAGGAAGCACAGTTGCCTGCCACGTGGCCTCTTTGCCGTCCGCTGCTGATGGCAAAGAGCCCTTTGCCGTCGGTGGCAGACGGCAAAGAGCCTGCATAATGGCTTTTTTTCCCTGTTTTTTTAAATCCAACAATTTTCATAGCAAATATATATGACATATATAGATATATTTCACAGGGCTATTTAACAGCACATAAGTTTCATCGTACATACATATATAGTTCCATCCACTCATACATAGCAAGTTGCACATACACATAAGTTTCAACCATTAGGAAGTTGCACATACATATTACAAGGCAAAATTTCATCAAGATAGCAAGTTCCATCGTAGCAATCTAGAAGAATACTAGAAGAGAATGAAATAAAAAACAAGCACTCCATAGCAAGCTAGCTTCCAAGAAGTGAATGAAATCTGCAAAATGGCAAATAAGAAAGTTAGGAAAAGGTGACTAGAAGAAGAAGACTAGAAGAAGAAGCACGCCATCATTTGTGAGGTAACTTAGGTGAAATGGATCGTTTATGAGCTAACTTAGGTAAAATGCATCATTTTAGAGCTAATGTAGGTAAAATGGATCGTTTATGAGCTAACTAAGCTAATTATGCCGTTTTTTTACATAAGTAAGGTAAGTACATGTCATTATTGAGCAAACCTAGTTAACTAAGCATATTATAACTAACTTAGGTCATTTTGGAGGAAACAAAGCTAAGTATAGATCGTTTTAGAGCTAACTTAGGTAAAATGGCTGGTTTTGGAGGTCAGTAAGCTTATTAAGTCATTTTGCAGGAAAAGAAGCTAACTCTAGGTCATTAACGTAAGCATATTGGATGAAATAAAGCTAAGTCTAGGTCTTTATGCATTTGTTAAGCAAAAAACTAGAGAAACTTACCTTGATCATGGAGGTGTGGGAGCGGGCTGGCTCATCCGGTAGCTGGAGAAGGATCGTGTGATGCTTGTGTGGAGTAACGCTGCACCAAAAAGCATTTCCAATGTTTCTTAGCATGATGACACTCAAATGTTAAGACTAGCAAGTAACGTCCATTCAAATTAAACTCACCGTCGTCTCAGGAGCAATCTCTAGATCAATGGCTATGGAGCCACGGGACCTCCCGCCACTAGATATCATCACCTGCTCTGGATTGTAGGGGATCTGGCTCGGGTTAAACTCCTCCCCTTTCCACGCCTTCCCCTTGACTTGCTTGTAAGAGGCAGTGTGGGCCATGGCATACAGGTCGTACCCCTCATGCACCTTATCCGTCTTATTGTAGCATGCCTGAAAGAGAGAAACAAAGTAAATTAGTAATTAAAGGGCTCAAGCTAGCATGATGAATGAATTGCATTAATCATGAAGCAAACCACATTACCCAATTCCGCCCGAACTGATATAAGCTGGAGCTACCTTGATGGTGTGGCACACCTTCAATTTGGGCACGTTTGTCCTTGGCCTCAGTCGGCTCCCCTTCCATCTTTCAACACCTGCCATGACAAAGAGTAAACGAAATTAGTACAACATAAAAAAATACCGACATGAATAATAATATGTATATCACTTAAGTGTATCATCATTAAGTACAACATAAAAAAATTGAATACCTGACACTACTAATAATCTCGATCAGTATCATCAATAAATGCATAATCATCATCATCACTATAATCAATGGCATCAACATGTGGAAGGCCACCTTTACGTAATCGGTCAAGCATTGACAGGTCGTCCGCAGCAGTAACCTCTTCTTATTCCGGCTCTTCTTGTTCCTCCTCTGGGGTGATGTGGGATTCACTGTCGCTGTCTACTTCAATGTTTTGGGGTGAAGTATACCGGTTCTTGAAACGCTTTTTGGAAAGACGTGTCTCTTGGAAGAATTCTCCTTCATATGTGTCTGGGTTAATGTGAGGTTCATAATCCTCTTCCTTTGGGGGAGATAGTCTAGCACGTGGCGGCACTTCATAAACGACATCCCAACCTTTCAGATTTGGATTAGTTTGGCAGGCCCAGGGTAGATAGAATACTTGGGTCGCCTGTTGAGCCATAATATAGACATCAGGAACATCTAAATGGGTGCTTTGGTTGATTTCAACTAGCCCTATATGTTCATGAGTCCTTCTAGTCTCCTTCGGCTGAAACCAATAACATTTGAAGACTACGACATTCGGTGGGTTTTCACCATAGAATAGAAGTTCATAAATTGCTTCAACTCTCCCATAATACTCGGTACCTCCTTCGCCGATAGCAGATACACAACAATTCGTTGACTTTCGGTCGGCCATAGATAGCTCTTTGCCATAGGTACGAAAACGATACCTGTTGATGTCGTATTTGTCAACTGAACGGACCTTCTAGTCAAAACCATTAGCGACTTGTCTCAATTCGGCGTCCATAGACTCTGAATTAGCCTACAACTTTAATATGAAAGGATTGTTGCATTACGCACAAATTAGTGAATGAAATGAAATTGTCTAATAGAATTTACCGTTTGTTTGAACCAAGAGATGAAACCGGGATAGCTGCCTCCTTGCTTTGCGAGAAGCTCATACTCTTCGACGGAATCCTTTTGGATCACCGCTCCATACGAGAATAGGGCGATGTATCGACTGTATGAAATATCTAGGAATAAGAGCAGTTCAAAGGAAATAGAAGTTGCAAAACAATGTACCGAGAACTTACTCGATGTACGGCCGCACTTCTATCAGGTTGTTGAAGATATACAACGAAATGGTCCGCCATTCTTTGTTATCCAAAGATATTGGATTTGAAACACTGGCTGGTGCGATATTGCCTTTGAATAGGCTGAGGTTGGATCCACCCTTTTAGGCTCGTCAGCATTGTACCGAGGCTTCGGATTATGCAAATGACGATTTTTGGTTTCGTAGTGTGCTGTCACGAAGTTTGCCGCCTCCTCAGTGATGAATGCCTCAGCCATAGACGCTTCAATTCTACGTTTATTTTTACATTTTCCTCGAAGCGTCTTCTGCATCCTCTCAGTTGGGTAGCACCAATGATTTTGCACGGGCCCCCCCAATCTTGCCTCGGTTGGGAGATGCAAAATCAAATGTTGCATTGGATTAAATAAGCCCGGTGGAAAGATCTTCTCTAACTTGCAGATCAACTCTGGTGCCAACTCTTCCATTTCTTCTAGCACACCAGGCGATAGTTCTTTCGCACAAAGAACACGGAAGAAATAGCTGAGTTCTGCCAGTACTAGCCATTCATCCTCAGGGATGAAGCCACGCAACATCACCAGCATTACCCGCTCAATCCATATGTGCCAATCATGACTCTTGAGACCAAATATCTTAAATTTATCAAGACTCACTCCCCTCTTTAGATTCGATGCATACCCATCGGGGAACATCAACTGTATTTTCACCCACAAGATAATTTCCCTCATAGCTGGCCTTCCAAGATTGAACCATGCCTTTGGCTTCGTCCAGTTCTGCTTTCCTTTCGGTTCTTTCATGTTTTGTAACGGCCTATCACATAGCGCCTCCAGATCGACTCTAGCCTTAGTATTATCCTTGGACTTCCCATCTATGCCGAACAATGTACCAAAAAGTGCCTCGGTGATATTCTTCTCAATGTGCATCACGTCGATGTTGGGTGGGCAAAGGAGGTCTTTAAAGTAAGGCAGATCCCATAAGCATGTTTTGTGAGTCCAGGCGTGCTCAGAATTATACCCCTTGAAGTACCCTGGACGCTCTGGATCTGGCTCGAGAGCGTTTAACTGATCCAGGGTCTGTTGGCCTGTCAACGCAGGTGGTGCAGAGTTTTTTACAACTCTACCTCTGATGAAGTTCTTCTTGTCTTTCCTGAACTTATGGCGAGGATCCAGGAACTGTCTATGCATGTCGAAGCAAGAAAACTTGCGACCGGCCTGAAGCCAACGAAACTCAAGAGCTCCCTTGCATGTGGGGCACGGGAACCTTCCATGCACACACCAGCCAATGAATAGCGCATACGCCGGCAAGTCATGCGTCGAGTACATGTACCAGACACGCATTATGAAGTATCGTTTGCTATAGGCGTCGTATGTCTTGAACCCATTATCCCAGGCTTCTTGCAATTCGTCCTTAAGCGGCTGCATGTACACATTCATATTTTTCCCCGGATAGTTGGGCCCTGGAATTATCAACGTTAGGAAAATGTTCTTTCTTTGCATAATCTGTCCGGGGGGGTGATTGAGTGGAAAGACAAATACGGGCCAACAACTGTATTGGGCTGCCGTCATACCAAACACACTGAACCCATCGGTGCTGATGCCAACTCGAGGATGCCTCGGATCTGCCGCTTTGTCAGCATGTAATTCATCAAACCTTTTCCACGCAACACCATCCGATGTGTGTACCATCATCAGTTTCCCATCTGCACCTAGTTTGGTTCTTTTGCCTGTTTTGTGCCATGTCATCTGTCTGACCGTCTCTTCGACCATGAAAAGACGTTGAAGTCTTTGTACGATTGGCATATACCGAAGAACACTAACAGGGATTTTGGTCTGTGTCTTCTCACCCATACCGTTGTCTACCACAATATACCTGGAACACTTGCAAATGGGACAATAGTTCAAGTCCGCATAGTCAAGCCTAAATAAGGCACATCCTTTCTCACAGGCATGTATCTTCTCATAGGGCATCTTCAGTGCATGGAGGATTTTGTCCGACTGGTACAGGTTTGCAGGCATTACATGGCCTTTGGGTAGAAAGCGTCCAAATACTGTCATAATTGCGTCATAGCATTCTCTGCCCAAGTTGAACTGAGCCGTCAAAGCCATTACTTGTGAGATGGCATCCAACTGACAAAGCTCAGTGTGCTCATGGAGCGGACGTTTTGAAGACTCCAACATTTCATTGAAGGCCTTTGCAGATTCCTCCATCTCCTCGTCCGAATCCCGAGCATCATCATAGTCTTGCACCATGTTTTCCATCCCGGTACCATGCTCGTCGGTGCGACGATGATCCACCTCAGCTCGGTCATGTTGGGCAGACTCACCATGAAATGTCCACACCGTATAATCGGGCGTAAAACCATTCTTCTACAGGTGTTTACCCATTTCAGCCTCTGTCCTCTTTTCCCAATTACCGCATCGGAAACAGGGGCACCAAGTTTTCCTCTGGCCATTTGCAAATGCGGCTTGCACAAACCCCTTGGTTTTTGTGAACCATTCAGCGCTCCATTTGTTTTGACCAGTGTGACCGGTATACATCCACGCACGATCACTCATCTTGACTTTCAGAGCTACTGGACACACAACAATTATATATATAATTCACCATGTATATATTCATCAGTTGATCTACTTTGTCAATTTTATTACGTCCATGCAACCTACACTCTAATAGGTAATGATTGGTCCTAATCCCACTGGAGTATGTGTAGATTGGGTTCATTTTCCCAAGCTATGCTCCGGATCCGACGCAAAATTTCGGCAGCACCTCCCCGTTGTTCTCCTGATACACGTCTCTGCAATAAACAGAGAGGATGTGTACCCGGAGAACAACAGGGGAGGCACTGACGAAATTTATGCGTCGGATCCGGAGCAAAGCATATGGGAACGAACCCAATCTACACATACTCGGGCTGTCCATGGATAGCTTTGGACAATTCGAAAGAATCAAGGTTATAAATATGCAAATTCATGCATATTTATAACTATGATGCTTTCGAACGGTAGACACATATTGGTTACGCATACTGATGATTCAAGACACATATATAGCTAGCTACCAAATTTCATGTCATTTGTGCAAATAATTAATGGGGGAGAAGGACATGTCATTTGTGCTCACCCACAAACGAAGGGGCAGAGCTCGTCAAACGCACGGCGAGGTTGTCGAACACCAAACCTCGCAGCGATGAAACAACTGCACATTTAAATCTACCCGATCAACACAATTATATATGATATTTTTCATAACAAAATCGAAAAATATATGACCTAACTAATAATTCACAAATATATAACCCCGTCGGCCTCTGGAAGGACAAAGAGCACCTTTTCGGGAGGTTTAGGGGTTCGGGGTGTCATGTCGGTGTCGGGGTGCTGTTTCGGGGTCAGTGTGTCGTGTCGGGGTCGGGGTGTCGGGGTGTGGTGTCGTGGTCTGTGTGTCGGGGTGT
>NC_041382.1:393743218-393747508 GCF_002162155.2 Triticum dicoccoides
CGGGGGCGGGAGGGGCGGCTGCAGCGCCGGGAGGCGGGACGGTGGGGGCGGGGGCGGGGGCGGCGTGTCACATCCCTGGTCCTGGTATGCAGTAGGCTAGCCCTTCATGTGTGCATCATGTTTAACTTTTCAAATGAACTTGAAATGGGGACTGATCAAACCCTAGCACCAGATCAAATCAAATAGGTTCAACATAAAATCATTTTCAATGAACCTGAAATGCCCTTCTAAAATGTTCATCATCTTTGTCTTGGTCTTAAACCTCTGACAAAAATGGTGCACAATTTTCTAGGTCATCCTAAGGTCACTGAATTAAATCATAAGTATTTGAATTTGGACATTTAAATTCTATAAAATATTTTAAATGTCCAAATACTCCTAAACTGAAATGTTCCATGTTGGATATATTCTATACAGTGGACATGTGCAGTTTAGTGATTTTTGAAAGGGTCTAGGTATTTTTAGAAAAGCTCTAAAGATTACAGAATAATAGAAAACAGAAATTAAAGTAGAGAAACAAGAGAGAGAGAGAGAGAACTTACCTGGCGCTCACCTGGCAGCCCAGCTGGCCCAGCACTATAGCTGAGGCCCAGCCCACCAGGGCGAAGCGGTCGCCTTCAACCTCTGCCAGTAGGCAGAGGCGTGTCGCCGCGCGTGCGATCGCCGTGGCCAGCTCCCTGCCTGCTTCCTCCACCCCGACTCCTCCAGACGCGCCACAGAGACGCCCAGCACCCCCTGCACCCCTCTCCTCTCTCCCTGGACCTCTCTCCCTCCTCTGCTCTCTCCCTACGACGCCACCGAACACGCCCATCACCGCCGTTCGCGGTTGCCGCAACCACCGCCGTCCCGACGATGCCCCGAGCTGCTCCCGAGCTCCTGCGCCTCGTTACCAACCCTCTCACCGAGCCACGCGACTGGAAGACCCTCGAAGCGATGTCCCCGACCCCTTCTTCCTCCTCGGATCACCGAAGATCGTCGCCGCCAATTCATCGTCCACAGGACCTCCCCGAGCTAGCTGACCCCCTCTCCAACCCCGCTGTGAGCTCCTCTTCCTCTCCCCCTAGTTCCCGTGCTCGTTTGGCCTCCGTAACCGCCGTCTCCACCGTGCCCAAAAGCTCCCCGCCACCGGCCATGGCACCGTCGTGGCTAGAGCCACAGTGGCTCGAAGCCAAGCTCACCGTTGCGCTCAGCGCACCACCAGGAGTCCGTAGCGCCCACTAGCTCCCCCTGCCTTGCACCGTAGCGCCAAACCCGTCGTTGCCCGAGCTCCGGCTGCCGCCACGAGCTCGACTCCGGCGAGCTCACTTCACCGCAGCCTCTCTCGCTTGCTCCAATGGATGCGCAAGAGTGCCAGCTCTCTGTAGGTGGTCTCGGCCGCTAATTTGGTCGTCGGAGGGAAATATCCGAGCCCCTCCGCCGTCTCGGCCTCGCCGGCGACTCAACGCCGGCGGGGTTGACCCTGCTGACCAGGGGTTTGACCCCGCTGACCGTTGACTGGGTGGGCCCAGTTTGACCCCTGGGTCACTGACGTGTGGGCCACCCTTGTTAATTATTAGTTAGGTTAGTTTAGCGCTAATTAACCTAGATTAGTGCTTAACCTACCACTAACTAACTCTGTTTAGTTAGTTAACTAACCACTGACACGTGGGTCCCATAGGTCAGGTTTGACCTGCCGACCCAGTTGACCGCTGATGTCACCCTGACGCAGTGCTGACGCATTAATTCAATTAATAGAATTATTCTTATACAGGAAATTCCAGAAAATAGTACAAACTTCTAAAATTCATAGAAATTCAACCGTAACTCCAAATGAAATAAATTATATATGAAAAATGATCAGAAAAATCTAATCTATCCATCTATACCATTTTCATGCATGTTAGAACAACTTTTGTTCACTGTATAGGTCAAATCAATTAAATTGCATTTGAATAATCACCTATGGAGTTTGAATTTGAATCTTGTATTCAAACCAACTTCATTTAATCTGTTGCTAGTTACATTAGCTCAAATCACAGCATATTGCCATGTCATGATCATGCATCATATTGTGCATTGCATTGATTGTGTTCTTCCTTGTTTGCCGGTGTTTGTCCCCTCTCAATAGACGTGGTACCGACGATGAGTTCGATGACACCGATGAAGAACTATACTATCTTCAGAAGTGCCAGGCAAGCAAAACCCCCTTGTTCATTCCGATACAAACCCACTCTCTCGCTCTGCTCTCGTTTACTGCATTAGGACAACAACGATTCAACTGTTACATGCTGCGGTAGTTGAACCCCTTATCCTCTGCATGACCTGTCATTGCCACAGTAAATAGATGAAACCCACTAGCATGAGTAGGAGTTGTTTGAGCCCTGATGTGCCTACTCATTCATGCTTGTTTGTCATGCCTGCTACTTCTTAGAGTTGAGTCAGGTCTGATTCGTCGGAGATGAATCGGAGGTGTGTGAACATGTCCTACTGTGGAGAGCTAAGTGTGTGAACACGATTTGGTAAAGGTAGCGTTGAGAGGCCATGTAGGAGTACATGGTGGGTTGTCTCATTGCAGCCGTCCTCAGGAACTGAGTTCTGTGTTTGTGATCCATGAACAGCTACTACCACACATTGGGATCCTTAATTGACTCTCTCGACTTATTAACCGACTTGAGCTCTGTCCAGGAGTCGCAACTAGTTTCTGGTGTTTGTAGGTAGTGCTATTTTTCTACCAAGTGGCACCCGGCAGGGTGGGCTTGGGACAGACTAGGCACACGTGGCCTGGTGTACCGAGTGGCACCCGGATGGTGGGCTCGGGAACCCTGCACACATCGTTTGGGGCCGTGAGCGACACCCCGGCCGGATCTCCTTGCGGATGGAACCCGAATAGGCGATAAACCTGGGCTAGAGTCTTGTGTGGTTAGTCAGGTCGTGGCCGACACCCTCGCCAGGCTTCCGCTTGAAGGTTGCCGAGATACATGACGTGTACATGGCGGTAAGTGGCGAGAGCGTGTGTGAAGAAGTACACCCCTACAGGGTTAACATCATCTATTCGAATAGCCGTGTCCGCGGTAAAGGACTTCTGGGTTGCCTGTACAGTTCATAGACAAGTGAAAGTGGATAATCTAAAATACGCAAGATAAGCGTGAGTGCTATGGATGGCGTTCTCGTAGGGAGACGGGAGCGGATCCATAGTGGTGTATTGATATGGTGAATATGTGGACTCGTGTGCGCCACCTCAAAAGAGTTACTTGCAGTCGTAGTTCAGGATAGCCAGTGAGTCAAAGCTGGCTTGCTGCAGTCAAACCCCACCCCCCCCCCCTTGTTGATAATGATGCATATGTAGTTAGTTGTGATGTAAGTCTTGCTAGGTACACTTGTACTCACGTTTGCCTATTTTATGTTTTTGCAGAGAGACTTCCGTCTCACTAGTAGTTCCGCGTGGACTTCGACGTTTAGCTTGTTGCCTCAGCTACGATCTTGTGCCCTCAGCAGGATCTAATAGATAGTCAGGCTTCTCAGCCTTTTTCATTTATAGTTGTCTGTACTCAGACATGTTAAGCTTCCGCTTGTGCTTTGATTTGTGTGCTCTGAATGCCATGAGACCCATGTTTGTAATATCTCGCTCCTCGGAGCCTATTGAATAAAATACTTGAGTTGTAGAGTCATGTTGTGATGCCATGTTGTATTTGCACATATCGAGCATATTGTGTGTATGTTATTGAAATGCTTGGTATGTGTGGGATCTGACTATCTAGTTCTTTATCCTCAATAGCCTCTCTTACCGGGAAATGTCTCCTAGTGCTTCCACTGAGCAATGGTAGCTTGCTACTGCTCCGGAACACTTAGGCTGGCCGGCATGTGTCCTTCTTCGTTCCTATGTCTGTCCCTTCAGGGAAATGTCACGCGATGAATACCGGAGTCCTGTTAGCCCGCTACAGCCCGGTTTACCGGAGTCCTGCTAGCCTAGTGCTACAGCCTGGATTCACTCGCTGATGACCGACACGTTCGATGCTGGGTCATGGATGCCTGTCCCTGTAAGTTTGTGCCACTTTGGGTTTACGAGACTAGCCATGTCAGCCCGGGCTCCTTATCATATGGATGCTAGCGACACTATCATATACGTGTGCCAAAAGGCGCAAACGGTCCCGGGCAAAGGTAAGGCGACACCCATGGGGATACCGTGCGTGAGGCCGCAAAGTGATATGAGGTGTTACATGCTAGATCGATGTGGCATTGAGTCGAGGTCCTGACACGGCGCCGGGCGGCGGGACGGTGGGGCGTCGGCGTGTGGGTGAGGGGGCGGTGGCG
>NC_041382.1:393747609-393748294 GCF_002162155.2 Triticum dicoccoides
GGCGCCGGGCGGCGGGGGGCGGTGGCGGGGGCGGCGAGGGCGGGGGCGGCGGGGGCGGAGCGGTGGGTGGACGATGTGGGTGTCGGGGAGGAGGTCGAGGGAGAAGAGAGTAACGGGCGGGGGAGGGGGCTCGGCCGTTAGTTAGGTTAGTTAGGTCAGCCTTTGCCGTCCGCCCTCCTTTGCCGTCCGCTTTTGTTCATATTTGCCGTCTGCTAGCGGACGGCAAAGAGGGGGGCCATTAAGTATTTTTTAACCAGCTCCTTAGTGGGGCCCCCTCCCTCTTTGCTGTCTGCTAGCGGACGACAAAGATTCTTTGCCGTCTGCTAGCGGACGGCAAAGAACAGGCTGATGGAAAAGGCTTTCTTTGCCATCAGCCAGTTCTTTGTCGTCTGCTTTCGGGTAGCTGATGGCAAAGAGCTTCTTTGCCGTCTGCTAGCTGACGGCAAAGAGCTGGCAGATGGCAAAGTAGCTGATTCCAGTAGTGAATGATTGATTCGAATTCCAAAATTCCAATCTTAGGTTTGTAATTCTGGTACTTCAAGGTATATCACGCATGTTCAAAAGTATCATTATCTCATAGTCCAAACTGTGAAACAAATTGATCAACCATGAGTGCACACACTATTGACCATATATATCTCAGTTATGCTAAAGTCCCTCAAATATAGACACTTCACTCTTTATC
>NC_041382.1:393748463-393750863 GCF_002162155.2 Triticum dicoccoides
GTCCGGACCCCAATATAGGTCTCTATCACTTAGTTTCTCGGGCATGCACACATCTCTTCCCTAACTCTCTAGGTCTCCCGGCATCTCTCTTTCTCAAGAACACACACTATGTACAGTGTATCTATCCCATACACACAAAATGTCACCCCCAAACGTCTATCTCCCTAGTTATGTGGTTCTCGCACACTCACCTCACACACCACCCCCGCTGCAAACAAGCACACTTTGTCTCCTTGTGCACCACTCTCCTCTTTCTATCTCTCCCACATGCGGACCCGCCCCAGCTCCTTCCTTGTGTGTGTGTCTATATATATATATAGCAAACAGATCCAAACGAACGCTTTGCATGCATGCACTTCGTTAGCAACCTCCCAAAAAACAAGGAATGGATCAGGAGGCTGCTTTTTTTAATAGAACAAACATACGCATGCCATTTGTATTATAAAGTGGAACTGAAGTGGTACGTGCTGCTATGTAGGATATGAATATTAAAATAGAGTATATATATGCACCAAAAAAACTAGTTTAGTACATGCAACAGACTAAGTGTACTACTTTGGGGTCAGTATATACTACTTTGTTAATTTGAGTATACCTTATATATGACATATACTCCTATTTTTATGAAGGTATATTCTGCTTTGCAACAAAATAGGCCTTATTTTTGTAATTAGGATTGAAACTGAGATGGGGTATATACTGCTAGCAGCAAAATAAGAGTATGCTTTGGAATCAAAGAAGTATATACTATTTTTGTAACTTAAAGTAGTATATTGTACTGCTAGTCTATACAAAGGTTACTCACCTGAAATAGGAGTATTTCTTTTTTTATGAAGGTATATACTGCTTTGCAACAATAAAGGTATCCTATTTTGGGGATTAGGCAGAAGGGTATATACTGCTAGTAGCAAAATAAGAGTATACTTTGTAACCAAAGTAGTACAGTATATACTATTTTTCTAACCTGAAGTATAGTATATAGTACTGCTAGGCTAGACTAGGTTACACACCTGAAATATTTATGCTCTGCTGAAAATTGTAGTATATTCATTAACAAGAAATATTTACACAGGGGAAGGAGCGTACACATATGATATCTAACCAGAACATGGTTTGATAAAAACATTCAAATGAAGCTGCTAATTGATGTAAGCACGAACACGTGTGTGCATGCAAGTGTTCTTGGATTACATATGAAGATCAAGCTGCTAATTGCCATTCTTGGGTGGCTATCTTGCTACTGGTTTTTCATACGTTTGTTCTACATGTCGAGAGCATGTTGTGCCATGTTGTGTGCCGGCCTGATCGGCAGCAAGAAACATGGGCAGGACTTCCAAAAACGGGCACATCCAAGTCCAACGGCCGACCACCGAGCAGCCACCCGTCGTCTTCACGTCACGCATAGAAAAAACCCAGCTCCTTGCGATCGGCTGCTGCACAACAAAGTCCGAGATAACCAAGCCAAGTGGCAGGATGAGTTTGCATGATGCGAGGACTAGTAACAGAATTATAAAATGCAAATTGATTGGTGAATCTAAAAAAGAACGGACAAGGAGAAAATGTAAAGATTAGTTTCAGCACATGCATAGTATGCATCACAAGGCCAATGCATAGGTGGGCAAATGTATATGTCGCCAACAAGAATGATTAGTTCTCGTGATTGACATCGTCGGCATCAAGAATAATTTATGGAAGATTAGTGAACTTATCCGCATCGGCAGGAGCAACGGTGGTACGCGGCTTGATCGCCGTAACGCTGTCACCCGCCACGCGGTAGCTGATTTACACGGCTTGATTGCTGGCCCATCTGCGTCTCGACGATGTCGTCTCCCTGCGGATGGGTTTAGTGTGCATCTACTGACGGCCGTCGTCACCATCGCCCAAGCATACGCCGGCGACAGGTTGAGGAAGACATGCAGGAGACCCGCAGGTGCCTTCATCGCCGGAGCTAGGGGAGAGCGTTTTGTTTTTTGTTGACACAATATACATGCGTGAGATCCTACAAACCAGGAATTAGCTTAGCGGAGCATCCCAACTCTCACGGGATTATCCAAACGTCCTTATCCAAACTAGTCTAACTGACAAAATCAAACGGGTGCAAAGGATTCAGCCCGTTAGGAGTGGGTGTGCTAAGGTGGATTGAGGGAGGAGTACATGCTCCTAGGAGTATGAACCCATTTTCTTATATATATATGCCGTGACTCTTTCCATAGCTCCCTAATGTATCATCGATGTCAATCTCGCACGTTGTTCTCTACACCATCTATTCTAAATCTCTCATGAAGTCCCTATCACACACACGATGACACGCTTCCCTGGCGTCTCCGTACATAGGCCACTTTCGATCAACATCAACATTCTCTCCCTATCTATACGCCACTTCTGCACACAAACGACCCT
>NC_041382.1:393751219-393803100 GCF_002162155.2 Triticum dicoccoides
CTCTCTCTCTCTCTCCGTCGCTAGCTCTCTCTCTCGCTCTCACACCCCTCTCCCACACACACTCTATGTCTCTTCCAAATAGTCTGCTCCCCGCCCGCACCCATGCTATCCCACTACTACACATGCCTCTGTATCTCTTTGACACACATGTCACACCATTCCCCCTTCCCTATACTAGGTTTACATCATTAGTGGTCTCTCTACTCCACATACGCACACTCCCTCTCACACACAAACGCGCGCAAAAACACACACAGACATGCACAAACACCCATCTATCTGGATCCTTCTTTTAAGACACACACCCTTGCATATTCTCTCCAGCTCTAGGTATGTATATATCCCCTCTTCTCTCTAGCTCAGATGCACACCAAAATTCTCCATCTATCTAACTCACACATCTCTCCCCATGTCTGCATGTGTATCTCACACACTCACACTCTGATTATGTCTATGTGTCTCCACGTTACACAACACAAAGCCCCATGTACATGTCTCTCTCTATCCTCCACACATAGAGACACAAAGAGTCTCTTAACATTGCCTCAGTTTCTGCACATATCACACACACACACACACTATCTCTCTCTATCACACACACGCTCAACAAAGGTTTTCCCGAGAATAACTTATCGCCTATTCATCAACAGTGGTGGCAGTATGGTGAACACGAGACATGAAAAATAATAAATCTAAACATGTGTAGACCACCTAGTATGACTACTAGGACTAGAGCAAGCCGAAAGCGTGCCGCCGTCACCCCCTCCTTATCGGCGACGGGAAAACCTTTGTTTTACACAGTTCAGAAGTCATTGTGCTATGGCCCCCACATGCTGAGCCGTTGAATAGAATGTGGATCCAAGTTTACGGAAACAATTATCTATAATACGTTTGTATCTCCATACTTATATTTTTTCTCTTATAAAAAAACCGAGTTGGTGATGATGGTACGCGTGCCATCTCGCAATATAGACCGTTCGATCTATATCTGACGGATAAAAATTAAACTATAAGATACCCGCACCTCTCTCCACATTTGCAGACAAGGCCTTCCCTCATTCATCCTTATCTCCAACAACCTCGTTGTTGAGCAATTAAAAAAGGAAGCCTCTGGAACAAACTGGCATGGTGGTCGCCGCCGGCGTCGTCCGTCCCCATGCCTCCGCTCAGTCCGACCAGCAATCACCACCACGGCCCACTCCTCTTCAACTTATCTCCTCTTTCTTGAGATATCATTAGTTTTCACACATGGGATTACTCCCGCATGGGTCAATCACAACAAGTGTGTTATAAAAAATGCATCTTGATTTTCCGTGTAATGCACAGACATCTTGCTAGTACTCCTATAGAAGACTTAGTTGGTGATGATGGTGTGTCTGCCATCCGTCATTTCTGACCGTTAGATCTACATCTAACGACTGTGACGTAAGTTGTTGACTTTTCTCACTAACATCCCACTTCTCTACCAATTTGAAGAAAAACCCATAATTAGTATCTTAAAACCAACCACATCTCTCCCTCACCTCACCAAAACAGCCCAAGGGATATATTCTAATTGAAACATAATATATCTCTAGTGATATATGTATATCAAAATTAGAGTGTTTTCTATCAAGTTTGTGAATAAGTATTATTCTAATTATGATCCGCTGCAACGCAAGTGTACATTGCTAGTATTTCCAACCATGCAAAAAAATGCTAGTATTTCCAAAGTTTCGAGTTTTCCATCAAGATATTAGTCCCTCATGGTTGATATTTAGTTTCAATCATGTACACATAGGCACTATGTAACTAGCCTTGCTTATTGGCTGCCAAAGCTTAATTTTCACTCCTACTTACAGTATGTAGAGTATTTAACAAAAAACTACCACTTTCAACCAGCCCTAGGAAGAAACTATTGTACAAAAAATAGCAAAAACATAACCAAAATTTCTTAATCCGTGGCAAAAACTACTACCTAGTGCCGATTAGGCTCATTTAAACCCGTTTATGACAAGGTTGGCCCACACGTCCGTGCTGATGAGGTAGAACCAACACATTTTGTTTGACCGTTGACACGAGGGACCCACATCTCACCTTCTATCCTATTATTCCCCCTCAAATCATTATTTTTCCTGAGCATTACTTCAAACAGTACTTATGCGTGTTCATCGTTGGCGTTGGTGATGAGCGAGTTGGCCGTCGCTCAGCCAGACGGGCCGGACGCCGCGCTGGCCTCTGCACGGGTTGGCTGGCTGGCCCGAGCGTGACTCATGCGCGAGCAAGCTGTCGTGTTGGCCTTCGCTCGAGCCAGATGGCTGGCCTTAGCACTGCACCGGGAGAAAGCCGCCGCACTGCCGTGCCAATCTAGCTAAACCTTGCAGACAAGCAGCTGGATGCATCGAGCAGGGTGTGTGCTATCTTGGCTAGCTAGCGGCCGTGAGCGCTGGACGGAGCTGGCATCCGGGCTACCGCAAGATGGGCTACGCACCACCGGCGGTTATGAGCTCGACTTCTGCCGGTGGTGATAGCTGCGTCCCATGGCCGAGGATGACTAGGTGGATGGGCCAAAGGTAGGAGGTCACTCGGGGATTTTTGTCCAGACTAACATGTAGGTCCCACAAGCCATAACGCCTAACTTGTCGGTCGAATAGAAGGCTTTGGCTTAAGGGGCGACATGGGTTGAAACATGCCTATAACGACACTTTGTAGAGTAGTCATTTCTTGGTTGGGCTGGTTGGTAAGGGCATGTACAATGGTTGATAAGGTAGTCTTATCTTAAGTCTGCCACTTATGCAAGTGGTAGTAGTTTCTAAGCATTATTAGTGGTTTCTTGGCATTATTAGTGGTTTCTTGTAAGGAACAATGTACTAGCGACAAAAGGAGATTCTAGGTTGCGTTGTACTCCAACGAGTACAACTAGTGGTCATGGGAGTGTATAGCTCGTTTTGTGGGTTCGATACCGGCCGAACGCACGGCGGCCTTTTTTCAAATAGTAACTTCGCTGCGAGCCAATATTGTACACTGGTAGTTTGACTTTTGAAGTCGAACGGACGTGTCGCACCACAATATGGGTGCACTGGATAGCCTAGCAACGTGAACGGGTTTTCCCTCCCATCATCTCGTGGCTCGCGTACTAGAGTAGTAATCCTATATATCAATTCACACCATGCAATGTTTCTTGCCTACGTGCTCTCCCTAGCCGCACCTCGCTTGTAGCTTCCTCATCAGCTAGCATATTTAAATTAGCGCCTCCCAATTAAGCCCGAGAAGCCGGAAAAGCCTGACATGGCATTGGGAACTATGCAATATGGCTATGTACGTAAAGTGCTAGTACTCTACTACTCTGTAGCTTGTGGCGTTGCACGCATGGCCTTCACTCCATTATCGGCTCTCTAAAAAGACTTCATCTTGATGTGATTTTTTTTGTTTTGAAATGGTGGCAAAAGCTTTGCTCATCTCATTCATAAAGAAGGAACTACTAACAAAGTTCGATGACATCCATTACACCTCCACAAATGGAAGCAAAAAGACTAGTCTCGTTGTATCAAATAACTCAAATGTTCTGCCCCCGCAGTAACCATCGCTGATAAACAGGCTGCTAGTGTATGCATGAGAGGAGCGGCTAAGTAGCCAGTCACGTGCTTGAATAGAGCACCAAGAGTACCCACTACGCAGGTGTACTTTCGCTACATTGCTAGTACATCGATGGTTCTAGAGAACAGTAGTACCCTCCACTTCCAACTGTAGCTCCTTGGCCCTGAGATTCAAGAGTTCAAATGGGTGCACTATACTAGAAGTACAGTACATCGCACTACTGGTTGAGAAAGTAGTACTAGTAATACTACAGTACTAGTACGTAGTAAGTAATAGCCTCACCCCTTTGCTAAGGAATGATCGAGGAGCTACAGTTGGAAGGGATGAGGCCCTACGGTTACTACACTCTTATCTCCTCCTCGCTAGTTCCCCTCCCTTGGAAGAGAAGGCAGTTCATCGCTGCTCCCATGGATCCGCTAGGCGGTTCTCCTCCTCGTCGGGGCTGGGAGACCTTGGACGATGATCCTCCGGGATAAATCGCACGCCGCTTCGACGTCCTCACCGCGGCATGACTCGGTGCTTCCTGCACCAACTTTTTTAAGACGGTGCTTAAACAGGCTTGGGCAAAGGCCATGCTTGTTGGTCTTCCATGCGTCCTCGAGGAGATGGTTCTTCTATGGTACAGTCCTTCGAACAGTCCACCACTCCTTGGCCATGGTTGCACGTTGACTCCGCTAGAGTTGCCGACATTGAGAGGTAGTCGGATTTTCTCATATGAGCAGGTCAATCATGGAGTTTGATCATGTAGTACTTAGTTATTCCATTTCCATCCCGCAATTTCTCCACTGCCCACCGTCTTATATATAGGTCTGGGTCGGTGCCAACGAAGATTGGCTTGCATACCTCCGGCCGGATACCACCATCATTTTTCACAACATCCATAGCAATGCAGTCGTTCCTGTAGACCCCTTCTCCACCATTGGGATCGGCCTTCCAGACTGACTAGGCTTGAATACGTATGATGATGCCTATATGAGATTGAAGAAGATAGCAATTGCGGGCCCGCTAACAAAGCGACGGGGCTACGACGATTACTATCTCATCGCAGTGTTCGACATAAGGATTGCCATCAATGCAAGTGGAAGTAATGGCAGAAGCTGGCGCATGTTAGCCACGGAAGATTTGTACCCCTACTCGTTCGAAGATGCCGTGCGCCATCTAGGCCGCATCTTAGTGGTGACAAGCCAGGGGACTTGTTTCATTCGGTTGCCATCCTACGATACGGGAGATTACAAACGGAATGCACAAACCATCATTTGCATCCCTAACAGTACACCATTATTTTGCAGGGACAAGTCATCCCCCCATCAAAATAAGATCACCGATCTTGGATGTGCATTTGCATCTGCGATTTGGTCTAACTTGGAACCTTGTAGCTGACTTTCGCATATTGGCATCAACTATCTTAGCAGTCGTTACCCATGGTACCACTGATGTGCAACATGGTCACACAATCTACCACGATCGGACCGTCGCCATCTACCCAGGTATTCCATTTTCTCATTGTTGTGTGTTAGAGTAGTAGAGTAGTAGTACTTGTTAAGTATTTTCTTTTCTTGACTGGGACATGTTTACTGTACTAGTAGTACAATTTAGTATTATATTTATTAACCCTCTCGCCTACTATTTCATTGTTTTACTACTTACTAGTACTAGTAGGAGTACTTTTTACCTTGGAGGACGCGTATAGCTAGCTAGGCCCTTGAAGACTTGAACCCACTAGCTCCCACCATTTTTGTTTTTCCCATGTCTTACTATCTCATCTATGTAGCCAAGAGTGGCTATATATAATAAGCCGGTTATTTTACTTCCTCTATACCGGAGTAGTACTATTTGTTGCACAGTATTACTGACCGCCATATTTGAGCACAACATTTTTATGCATGGACCTTGACTATGTACGTCACCATGTGTCCGGATCTGAGATGCCGTGTGTACCAAATGAACGGCGCCGAGTTCGACCCCCATGATGCTACGTGGGTGTCGAGGAACACTCTTGAAGAGTACTCGCTTTTCATTGGGGACAGCTACCCCATTGTGAAGCGGATGCCACCTTCCGTGCACGACACCAAAGGCCTGCCGTTCATGAAGCATGGTTGTGTCTTCAGTGTGCTCCGCCGGATGAACGAGATGCTGGGACACGCTATCCCTGATTTATGATGCTTTAGCTTGGATGAGTCTCCATCGTGTGGAATCGTACTAGAAAGTTGCGACAACGATTCCCATTGCCCACCACTATGGATCGTGCCATCCATAATTAACACCTGGGACTGGAACCTAGAGGAGGACATGTAGCCCATCTATAACGTGTAAGTGGAGTATGGTAAATTGTGAATGGTAGCACTGTGAATATATGTAGACTAGTCGTGCACAAATTTATCACATGAAGTGGAGATGAACTTGTGTGGCATACTGGCATTTGTCCTTTAGAATTTATTGCTAGTAAATGTGTTGTGTGTACGTGCAACTTGTGTGATTGTTTCACGGGCTCCAACACGCTCTTTGAGAAAAAAGGTGGCACAGCTTTGGATATAGGTGACGTGGCGGCATCATATAGTAGCATCGTTCGCTATAGTTGTAGCACTCCTACTAGGACGACAACTCCTATAAAACCTTGTGCCTGGCTTGTTGCCTCTTCGGGAGGTTCAATAGTTCATACTTGTGTGAACCTTGCACTTGGCTCTTTGCCTCTTCGGAAGGTCCAACAATGATGATACTACAGAACAATATGCTTCTGGCAATCTGAAACCGATTGAACTGTTGCACATCCACCGTGAGGGCGAGGGTGAGCGAGAGGGAGAGGGCGCTGTAGTCAAAACCCTCTCCTCGTCTTGTGAGCCACTGCGCGCATGGGAGAGGGAGAGGGCGTAGTAAGCAAGCTTCACCTCGTTCGGCAAGTTGACAGGACACATCAAAGCAGTACTAGTACATACTCTGCCCTTTCCGATTAATATGGCTTAATTTGAAACAAGAAAAATACACTGGTGGTCAATGTATGTAACAATACGTTCTTCACTACAAAAAAAATACACTTCCGTGATGATACGTCTTTGTCATAGTAGGTCACGTTTTCTGTCATGCATGTACATCCATGACAAATTTATGACAGAATCAAGATAGTCATATTTGTGCTGTCGTAGAAGTGTTCCATGACATTACCAAAATTATCATCACGGAAGTGTCCAATTCCATGACGATAAATCGCGCGTCATAGAAGTGCTTTCGTCAAGGGTGACCAACACGTGGCATCCACCGTAACGGGACGCCGTTAACCGCCGTTAACCTATCGGGTCCGTTTTTTGGATCCGATAACCCGCTAACATCCACGACCAATGCCGATTTTCCACATGTAAAATTCTCATTGGCTGATGGATCCATGTGTCAGCTCCGCGTTGGCATAGGTGTCACTCATCGAACGGTCGAGATGGGCCTATGATATGTTGACACGTGGACCGGCCCAAAAGTGGCCCACAAAGTTTAAATGGGCCGGCCCAACCGAAGGCCCATAAGATTTAGCAGACCATAATAGGCAGGCCCAGCTAAAGGCCCACACATTTTTGCAGACCATAATTGGTCGGCCCAGCTAAAGGCCCACGAGATTTTGCGGACCACAATGGGCCGGCCCAGCTAAAGGCCCACAAGATTCTGCAGACCATAATGGGCCGGCCCAGCTAAAGGCCCGACATTCTCTGTCAAATCGGCCCGTCAACGGCCTTTCCTAAACTTGTCATCAACGCGGCCCCAGGTCACTTCTGGCCCGTTTGTGGCACCCCGGCTCGGAGAAAACCAGAACGCCCCGTATTCCAGCCCAGAGATCGAGGAGAAGTCTTCTGGAATACGGCACTGCTTAGCATAGAACAAACCAGCCTTCTATTATTACACGAATATGAATACAAGGTTGCCGATATTACAATGTACATCGGTACGGCGACACTACGCCATCCTCAGTTGCTCTATGCAAGCAGTAGAACAACTCGAAGCAGCGGAATAACTCTAGCAGCGGAACAACGAACACGGTGGTGAACTCCACTCCGCAGGGACTCTGGCTGGAACGCTTATCCTAGCTCGCACGAACAGAAACCATGACAAGCAAGCAATCAAATCTGGCATGACCTGCAAACTGGCATGACACGCCAGGTCAGTACATCGAATGTACTTGCAAGCTCACAAAAACCAGAAGCATTCAAGGCAAACAACAGCATGGCAATTACAGGTTAGGCAGTAATTAACATGAGATTATCAGAATAACATGGCATGAACAACATGACACAGCTAACACAACATGAACATATTAATCCAACAACACTAGCATGCAACATGATGACACTATATGCACCACTTAATCTGCTCGGGTAACCTCGTAACCAACACATGCATCACTTACCGACCTCGGGCATCACACGATCATCTTAGGATCAAATCAAGCTTGGTATAAACAATACCGTAGTAATCAATAAACAACCACAAGGAGCTTGGCCTTTACCCATGACTCTTGTACAACAACACGAATATAGAACAACTCGGTATCCTCGATACCATCGTGATCCTTGCGGCGATCACAACGCGACCACTAAATGGCCCGTGATCCTTACGGAGATCACAACCCGACCAACACTTGGCACATGATCCTTACGACGATCATAACCAACGTATCTCACTGTTATTAAGCACATTATTCTTATTACTGTTGACTCATGGTGTACCCTACTTTCGACCTGGGCCCTTATCCACGGGCACAGCTATCGATAGATTTAATATACACTCTGCAGAGGTTAGTACACTGTACCCACACTACGGAACCCATGGCCTCGCACCCCCATTCGGGTGGACCAATGGCATTCCAACAAAACCGTTCTACTGCCATGACACTCTCCCGGCCACTCCGACTCACTCCACACTGGGCTAAGTCATGGGTGGCCTCGTGTCTACCTCCAGACACAACGACCACCGACGTGGCCAAAACATAAACGATCCCACACGGGGATCCGCTGGCTATAACAACTACGGGCACACAAGGTTATGCCTGCTTACCGGGCCAGGGTACAGCACGCCCATAACCTTCCCTCGGTGGAGGCACCGACGAGAGGCACGACAATAGACCCAGTTAGGACCGTCCCATACCAGTAAGCGTGGTTGCACTTGGTCAGCATCGATTCAGCGGCACCATGACCCAGCCAACAGTTGTTCAAGTTCAATTTAATCCGGTTAACTTGAAGGCAAATATGTTGATCCATGATAAAATTCATGAACATGATATCAACATCATCCTCAGAGTATCACATAACTTTCCACCATATCAACAATAAATCATATCCACTGAACATCGCATACTAACTAGCATGACCATCTCCAACATCAACATGTACCACTAACAAGCATAAACATATGAAAGGTAATACTAGCAGGTATAACATGATCACAGAGTATAAGACAACATAGCACAAAAGTGAACATGCAAATCTAACATCACCAGAACAATGATAACCATCTTTTCAACAACCAAACATTTATTAAATATTCAAGTTGAAAACCATGGCTACTGCATGACTATTATGCAAGTGGGTATTGTGGCTTGCCTGGGGATGAAGGCACCAGGGAGAAGTCTCAGAAACTCGCGGAACGAATCGCCAGAAAACTTTCTCTCTCGGAGGGGGCTGATTAAGGGCAGGGAAAAATGGTCATTTTTAGTATTCCAAAACATAATGAAAGAGATACCAGCAGAAAGGGCTCAACGAGACAAAGAAGTAGGCTTTGGAATCACCTCATTTGGAGTCACGGATAAAAAGTTATGAGGGGTTGAAGTTCAGGGATAAGACAGAAGCGCAAAACAGAACAACGCTTTCGGTCAGCAAAATGGTATTCCGCGGAATACGTTTCCACTTATCCATGTCAGCATGGACCGGTCAACATGGGGCCGGCGGCTTAGAGGCTTACAGGTGGGGCCTACCTTATCCATCTCTCTCTTTCTCTCCCTCGCCTGGCATCTTTCTCGCGCCCGACGAAGAACAGATAAGAGGTGGGGCGGGGCTCGGCCGGCGTCTGGCTCCGGTGACTCCGGTGGTCCCAGGCAAGGGCGAGGCTGCTGACGATACCAGGGGGAAGTGCCGCGCTCGCCTGAACCAGTTGGGGCGCTGAGGAGGAGCGGGGTCGCGGCGGCTTGTAGCCTCAGAGAGCACGGCGGCGGCGACTAAGCTCGGGGACGACGACAGCAGAGGCTCCGGCGGTGGGCTGAGAGGGCACGGAGGTTCGCCGGACTCCGGCGAAGCCTATGGTGGTGGCTAGGGGGAGAGTAGGGCTCCGGTGGCAGCTAATTTAAGAGGAGGACGAGGGTGGAAACGGCGGCCATGGACGATGTGTAGTGGCTGCGGAGCTCGGGATAGTGGACGGGGAGGGAGCTGGGAGAGAGGTGAGGCTGATGAGGTGCTCGGGAGGGGCTCGAGTGGCCTTTATATAGGCGGGGCGAGGAGGGGAGGCCGTGGCACGTCCGCGGCTACGTGTCCGTGCTCCGGCGACGGGCACGCGCGGCCAAGGGTCACGGAGAGGGGTGGCAAGGCGACGAGGGAGGACGTGGACAAGGCTCAGGGGTCACGGCGACGAGGCAGAGCTCGGGGACAAGCAAAGGAAGAAACCACGGCGTGAACAGAGACGATCGGCTATAGATCTCTCGTGGGTGCGCGGCGACGAGTGCTGACGGATGGGGAGAGGGCTCCAAGAGGATGGAGACGACACGGGGAACACACTGGATAGGCCCGTGCTCGCTGGGACGCCGGGCAGAGGAGGGGCCCGAGCAAGAAGACATCCAGCTCGCGTCCATGCCATGCCAGAGAGGCGGTGACCGTGCATACAGGGCCACAATCGATGCCGAACGATGCCTGGGGGTTAGTCCTTCCTAGGGAGGCCTCAACTATGGTGGTAACTTGGTTAAACAGGCTCTAGTCAAAAATAAATCATCCTCTGAAGTTTACTGCAGTAAACTTGAGTGAACACTGGTGATCAACAGGAAAGGGTTTGGAGCCAATGGAGTTGTCTGGGGGGTTGACGTAAATAAGGACTTATATCCTGGTAAGTTTGAGGAGGAATGGATAAAGATTTAATGTAGTTGCTTAACAACCACATAATCTGGTCAGAAATGAAGATCATGATGATGCTCTCACATGGAGTGTCAAATTGGGCTAAGATTGGGCAAAGCAGGATTATTTGGACATATGAAGATGATGTAAAAAGCTCATACCATTTGGCAAAGCCAAACTGGTACTTGCTTCACAAACATCTCCTCTGGACAGAAACTTGAAATAATTATGGTGGTCAAATGGATCAATGAAATGATGCCAAAATGGGTGGAGAGATGTTTTATGGGTAGAAGAATGACCTGGTAATTTATCAGGATTTGTGAAGCAATATAATATATACTTGCTTCACAACCTGAAAATATTGCCCGAATCAAAGATTTGCTCCTGTGCTCACATAGATGATTGGATGGGGCTGAAAATGGGTGGAAGGGGTTAACATGAGCACATTAAGGAGTTTGCAAAAGTTCAACTCATTTGGATACTCCTAGCTAGTACTTCCTTCACAAAGCTTTCTGTCTGATAGAAACTTTGAAAAATCACTGCGGAAGATTGGCTAGGCAAATAATGTTGAACTTGTGCATGAGGCAATTATTTGGACATATATACATTCCCAAAAAGGTTGGGAGTCAATAAGAGAAATATAATTGACACTTCCTTCACAAAGTGCCATTCAGGGCAGAATAGGAAATGAATTATTGGAGGATTATTTTTGAACATGGCAATTAAAGGTCTTGCCATATTTGATCAAGATATGACCCAAAAAATTTATGAGAATTATTTGGGAATTTTTGGAGTGAGTGAAATATAGGTTGCTTTACAACCTAGGGCAATTGGAGTTATTCCTTTAATAGAAAAGGAATATTCCCAATAAAAATAATATTTGGATTTGGGCTAGGATGGAAATGACAGGGTCTAGGGAAAGATTTGGGAATGACAAGCCACTCTAGAAGCAAAGAAGAGGGCATCTTCTTCAGTTTCCAGACCACAAAGCCACAGAAAAGAAAAACTCAGGAAAAACCTCGGAAAAACAAAAGAAAAAGGAAAGGGCCAAAAATCAGGCTGTCACAAACCTTACCCCCTTAAATAAATCTTGTCCTCGAGATTTGGTTGCTCAGGGAACTAGTATGAATATTCTGACTTAAGGAAACCGTTTCCAACTCGGGTATCCTTTTTCCTTTATTGTTGTTCCCATTATATTTTTATCTGACTGGCCCTGGGGTGGTTTGATTTACTGTATCCACATTCTGACAGATCTTACCTAGCTTGCTCATGCTTATATAGGCTCCAATTTCTTTTTAGATCTGCTGTCTAGCTGAGTGTGTTTTAATTATCACCACTGAAATATATGTCTGTCTCACAAATCCAAAAGTGGTTTCCGCTGGGTGTGCCACCCGGCACTGACAACCTTTCATGTAATGATGATCAGAATTTTCTGATGAAAACTCAAGCTCAGACTCATTTCATTGGGTTTCTCCACTAAATGCGGGTCCTTTGGGTTCCAAACAGTGAGTTAAAACATAATCGTTTCCTGACAGATCCTGACTCATCGCAAAAGTTTCTGAATCATCTTAACCGGTTCCACTGTCGTGAGTATCGGATCCATACCGAATATTTGATTGTCTCCTGTCGCAGCCAGCATAAAGGGTTTGGCCTGTATGATAATATCTGCAGACTTGACAAAAAAATTTGTTCACGACAGGCTATCGATGATGATTCATATAATTGAGGACTCAGGCTTCCAGACTGTTATTCCTCATGTCGATTAGTCATGGTGCATCACAGGTCTTGCTCCTTCAGTATTGTTTTCTTGGTCTGGATCTTTGGCTGAAAGAGCTGGGCCATATTTTTTTTTTGTATGACCATAGGTATTGTCGGTGCAATTTTTCAGCAATCATAGCTTATCGTCATTTTTATTGATAGGGTAACCTATTAAATGACAGGTTCAACCCCTCTCAAATTCTGATCGTTTGGAAATGATCATCCGAAACCCTCAACAAATCGGCAAATAAATCAGTAGCCACCAGAATGGTCTTTACAACTCAGATCTGGGACATTACTGAAATAACTCAACCACGGCTCAGGACGACAAAGCAGCTCAGAGCATGAGACCGGGTCGATAAGAAGAAGGCGGCAGCTCCCTAAAATAGCCAAAAGCAGCTATAGGGATACTGTCACAAAAAGAAACTCAACAGTTGTACGAGACGGCTGAAAAGTAGCTCAGACTCGTGACAGTTGTTGAAGAGAGAAACAAAAATAGGCATCCACCCCGGATAGCTAGAAACAGCTCAGATCACAGGCATGGTGCCATCATTGGAGAAAAGGGGACAAGGGCTCATCAGGATCATTTTCAAGTTCACAAGTACTTGTATGGAGCTCATTGATGTCGTCAATCCTCATAATCCTTTGTCACACTGCGGTGTATACTGGCTTCCTTCTATTAATCATCCTCACGTGGTTATCAGATCCTCATCCGAGTGACTTGTAAGATCTTGATAGTACGCTCATTGCATATATATGAGGACCTGATTCCGAGACAGACGTGTATTCTGACTGATCCTTGACTGACCAAAATGTTGCGGATCTGGTTCTTGGGATTCACTGCCATATGCTGTCAATTCACAACGTACTACCTTGTACCAATGTCTTACTGAGGAATATTTGCTGTCTTGTGCTCGAAACATTCATCGGACAGCTTGCTGAAGAAGGCTGAACATCGTGCTTCAGAAGCTTACCCCCTTAAAGACTTTGCGCGGAAAGACTCAGTATCTTATGATGGAAGCTTTTGCGGTTGCATACTCAAGAAGGCAGAGTACCTTGCGCGGAAAATCGCCCACGTATCATACTGAGGAAGATAGATGAATCTTGCCTTGGAAGCTTCTCTGGTATCTTGCGAGGGAAAAAGTTGGATTCTTACACCAGAAACTTCTTATTGTGATATGCGGACCGATTTCCACATATACATACCATCTTAATATTTCTGATGTTGATTTCTTGTATGAAACGGGGTTTTACTGGACTATCCTCCTTTCTGAGTATATGCCATATTTTTGCTTGCTTTCAGGTACATCAAGTTCCAAAATCATCCTCGACGAAAAATTAAACTTGTATCTGAGCCATACCTTTGATAATATTGTGTCAACCTTGCACACAATTTATCTTCTTGCTGATTTAATCAATTTGTTGTGATGAGTGCAGGCTAATGCAAACTTGATACTGATGGTCCATTCAGGATTTCTTTTGCATCCAGACAAGATATTCCCAATTTCACTGCAGTCAGCTGATAATTCCATTCTGTTTAGCTGAGTTTCCAAATATATGCATTTCTTTCTTGCTCTTCGGGTCCGGTGTCGGTTGACGAGCAACTTTAATAGGGGAAAAATTTGTAGCACCAAAGGCCCAAAGAAAGGAACAACAAAAACGACTAAAACAAAAGCACACAAGCATTCTACTAATATAATTAATCAAGCACTCACCACATATTACTACTACTCACACAATAATATGTATGCACACCTAAGCACACAAATCTCGCGAAGACTCCGGTATTGCGGTCTAATATGTTGTGGCGGCATGCATGAGGACGAATAAATGTGTGGAAGAATTGGTGTAAACAACGCTACACCAAGTGCTAGCTTAGCCAGGTGGCAACCTGAACTAGCTCGGAGGTAAGGACGTACTCGGTAATCATGCAGTAGGACACGAAGGTCGCAACCACATCATTATCAAGCGGACGGAAAAATATCCATACTCGTCCAAGAAATAGGGTAGAGGGGAAAACTGAGGCTGCTGACATTGCCCTTTCTTGATAACTAAGATCATTAAGGGTTGCCAACATGAAAAAATAAAAGAACGATCCGGGATAGATGCATGTCCATCACCAAAATGATAGGCGGGACTGAAGGAAAGACATCCGCGCGATACCTAAGCACCATTTTGCAAACAGTGTCAGGATCACTTGGCATCACTCTGCTGGGAGAGAAATGACACCAAACACCAAAAGAAAAAGGAACTGGAGAAATGCAAAGGTTGAGCTGTAGTGTATCCGAACCGATGCCAGCTACACTCACCAAATAACCCGTTAGTACAAATACTAGGGCTATATGCATGCTATGTGACAAACAAATGCAGCAATCAATTGCAACAAACCAACTGGGGTCTATACTACCGCTTTATAACGTTAGCGCGGTCTAGGGCGTCCTACAGCTAGACCTGCTCTGATACCAAGCGTTGTGGCACCCCGGCTCAGAGAAAACCGGAACGCCCCGTATTCCAGCCCAGAGATCAAGGAGAAGTCTTCTGGAATACGGCACTGCTTAGGATAGAACAAACCAACCTTCTATTATTACACGAATATGAATACAAGGTTGCCGATATTACAATGAATTACATCGGTACGGCGACACTATGCCATCCTCAGTTGCTCTATGCAAGCAGCAGAACAACTCGAAGCAGCGGAATAACTCTAGCAGCGGAACAACGAAGATGGTGGTGAACTCCACTCCGCAGGGACTCTGGCTGGAATGCTTATCCTAGCTCGCACGAACGGAAACCATGACAAGCAAGCAATCAAATCCGGCATGACCTACAAACTGGCATGACACACCAGGTCAGTACATTGAATGTACTTGCAAGCTCACAAAAACCAGAAGCATTCAAGGCAAACAACAGCATGGCAATTACAGGTTAGGCAGTAAGTAACATGAGATTATCAGAATAACATGGCATGACCAACATGACATAGCTAACACAACATGAACATATTAATCCAACAACACTAGCATGCAACATGATGACACTATATGCACCACTTAATCTGCTCGGGTTACCTCGTAACCAACACATGCATCACTTACCGACCTCGGGCATCACACGATCATCTCAGGATCAAATCAAGATTGGTATAAACTATACCGTAGTAATCAATAAACAACCACAAGGAGCTTGACCTTTACCCACGACTCTCGTACAACAACACGAATATACAACAACTCGGTATCCTCGAAACCACCGTGATCCTTGCGGCGATCACAACCCGACCACTAAATGGCACGTGATCCTTACGGCGATCACAACCCGACCAACACCTGGCCCGTGATCCTTACAGCAATCACAACCCGACCAACACTTGGCCCGTGAACCTTACGGCGATCACAACCAACTTATCTCACTGTTATTAAGCACATTATTCTTATTACTGTTGACTCATGGTGTACCCTACTTTCGTCCTGGGCCCTTATCCGTGGGCGCGGCTATTGATAGATTTAATATACACTCTGTAGAGGTTAGTACACTGTACCCACATTATGGAACCCATGGCCTCGCACTCCCATTCCGGTGGACCGACTGCGTTCCGACAAAACCGTTCTACTGCCATGACATTCTCCCGGCCACTCCGACTCTCTCCTGATACGTCTCCAACGGTTTTTTTGCCTATTTCAGTATTTTGACGAAAAGGAATATCAAACGGAGTCCAAACGGATTGAAACCTTCGGGAGCGTGATTTTTGGAACGAACGTGATCCACAGGACATGGAGTGCAAGTCAAGAAGCAGCCGAGGCCTCCACAAGATAGGAGGGCGCCCCCCCTATAGGGCGTGCCCCTGTCTCGTGGGCCCTCGGGCGTCCACCGACGTACTTCTTCCTCCTATATAAGCCTACGTACACCAAAAACATCCAGGGAGGAGACGAAACACAATTTCCACCATCGTAACCTTCTGTATCCGCGAGATCCCATCTTGGAGGCTTCTTCTCTCTTTTTGGCTCTCAATACATTGTTCTCCCCCTCTCTTGTGGAGATTTATTCGATGTAAACTCTTTTTGCGGTGTGTTTGTCGAGATCCGATGAATTGTGGGTTTATGATCAAGTTTATCTATGAATAATATTTGAATCTTCTCTGAATTCTTTTATGTATGATTGAGTTATCTTTGCAAGTCTCTTTGAATTATCAGTTTGGTTTGGCCTACTAGATTGATCTTTCTTGCCATGGGAGAAGTGCTTAGCTTTGGGTTCAATCTTGCGGTGTCCTTACCCAGTGACAGAAAGGGTTTCAACGAACATATTGTATTGTTACCATCGAGGATAACAAGGTGTGGTTTATATCATATTGCTTGAGTTTATCCCTCTACATCATGTCATCTTGCTTAATGTGTTACTCTGTTATTATGAACTTAATACTCTAGATGCAGGCAGGAGTCGGTCAATGTGTGGAGTAATAGTAGTAGATGCAGGCAGGAGTCGATCTACTTGTAGCGGACGTGATGCCTATATACATGATCATGCCTAGATAATCTCATAATTATTCGCTTTTCTATCAATTGCTCGACAGTAATTTGTTCACCCACCATAATACTTATGCTATCTTGAGAGAAGCCACTAGTGAAACCTATGGCCCCCGGGTCTATCTCTTATCATATTTGCTTCCAATCTACCATTATTTGCATCTTTACTTTTTGCATCTATATTATAAAATACCAAAAATATATTTATCTTATCTTACTATCTTTATTAGATCTCACTTTTGCAAGTGGCCCTGAAGGGATTGACAACCCCTTTATTGCATTGGTTGCGAGTTCTTTGTTTGTTTGTGTAGGTGTGTGGGACTTTTGAGGAGCCTCCTACTAGATTGATACCTTGGATCTAAAAAACTGAGGGAAATACTTATAATACTATTGCTGCATCACCCTCTCCTCTTCGAGGAAAACCAACGCAAGCTCAAGACGTGGCAACTCCCCACTGGGCTATGTCATGGGTGGCCCCGTGTCTACCTCCAGACACAACGACCACCGCCGTGGCCAAAACATAAACGATCCCACACGGGGATCCGCCAGCAATAACAACTACGGGCACACAAGATTATGCCTGCTTACCAGGCCAAGGTACACCACACCCATAACCTTCCCTCGTTGGAGGCACCGGCGAGAGGCACGAAATAGACCCAGTTAGGACCGTCCCATACCGGTAAGCATGGTTGCACTTGGTCAGCATCGATTCAGCGGCACCATGACTCAGCCAACAGTTGTTCAAGCTCAATTTAATTCGGTTACCTTGAATGCAAATATGCCGAGCCATGATAAAATTCATGAACATGATATCAACATCATCATGAGAGTATCACATAACTTTCCACCATATCAACAATAAATCATATCCACTGAACATCGCATACTGACTAGCATGACCATCTCCAACATCAACATGTACCACTAACAAGCATAAACATATGAAAGGTAAACATGATCACAGAGTATAAGACAACATAGCACAAAAGTGAACATGCAAATCTGAACATCACCGGAACAACGATAACCATCTTTTCAACAAGCAAACATTTATGAAATATTCAAGTTGAAAACCATGGCTACTGCATGACTATCATGAAAGTGGGTATTGCGGCTTGCCTAGGGATGAAGAAGGCACCGGGGAGAAGTGTCAGAAACTCGCGGAACGAATCGCCGGAAAACTTTCTCTCTCGGAGGGGGCTGATTAAGGGCAGGGATGAAGAAGGCACCATCTTTTCAACAAGCAAACATTTATGAAATATTCAAGTTGAAAACCATGGCTACTGCATGACTATCATGCAAGTGGGTATTGCGGCTTGCCTAGGGATGAAGAAGGCACCGGGGAGAAGTGTCAGAAACTCGCGGAACGAATCGCCGGAAAACTTTCTCTCTCGGAGGGGGCTGATTAAGGGCAGGGGCAAAATGCTCATTTTCAGTATGCCAAAACATAATGAAAGTGAAACCAACACAAAGGGCTCGATGAGATGAAGAAGTAGGCTTTGGAATCACCTCATTTGGAGTCACGGATAAAAAGTTATGAGGGGTTGAAGTTTAGGGACTTTTCTGCAAAAATTTCATCGCAAATAGGTCCCTGAGTGGATAAGATAGAAGCGCAAAACAGAAACACGCGTTCGATCAGCAAAAACGTATTCCGCGGAATACATTTCCACTTATCCACGTCAGCGTGGACTGGTCAACGCGGGGCCGGCGGCTTAGAGGCTTACAGGTGGGGCCTACCTTATCCATCTCTCTCTCTCCCTTGCCTGGCATCTTTCCGCGCCCGACGAAGAACAGAGGAGAGGTGGGGCGGGGCTCGGCCGGTGTCTGGCTCCAGCGACTCCGATGGTCCCCGGCGAGGGCGAGGCAGCTGGCGGTACCAGGGCGAAGCGTCGCGCTCGCCTGAACCGGTTGGGGCGCTGAGGAGGAGCGGGGTCGCGGCAGCTTGCAGCCACAGAGAGCACGGCGGCGGCGACTAAGCTCGGGGACGACGACAGCAGAGGCTCCGGCGGCGGGCTGAGAGGGCAGGGAGGTTCGCCGGACTCCGGCGAAGCCTAAGGTGGTGTCTAGGGGGAGAGTAGGGCTCCGGTGGCAGCTAATTTAAGAGGAGGCCGAGGGTGGACACGGTGGCCATGGATGATGTGTGATGGCTCCGGAGCTCGGGCGAGTGGACAGGGAGGGAGCTGGGAGTGAGGTGAGGCTGATGAGGTGCTCGAGAGGGGCTCGAGTGGCCTTTATATAGGCGGGGCGAGGAGGGCAGGCCGTGGCACGTCCGCAGCTACGTGTCCGTGCTCCGGCGACGGGCACGCGCGGCCAAGTGTCACCAAGAGGGGTGGCAAGGCGACGAGGGAGGACGCGGACGAGGCTCAGGGGTCACGGAGACAAGGCAGAGCCCGCGGACAAGCGAAGGAAGAAACCACAGCGCAAACAGAGACGGTCGGCTACAGATCGCTCGTCGGCGCGCGGTGACAAGCGCTGACGGAGGGGCTGACGGAGGGGGAGAGGGCTCCAGGAGGACGGCGACAACGCGGGGAACACACTGGACAGGCCTGTGCTCGCTGGGACGTCGGGCAGAGGAGGGGCCCGAGCAAGAAGACATCCAGCTCGCGTCCATGGCATGCCAGAGAGACGGTCACCGCGCACACTGGCGCATACAGGGCCACAATTGATGCCAAACGATGCCTGGGGGTTAGTCCTTCCTAGGGAGGCCTCAACTATGGTGGTAACTTGGTTAAACAGGCTCTGGTCAAAAATAAATCATCCTCCGAAGTTTACTGCAGTAAACTTGAGTGAACATTGGTGATCAACAGGAAAGGGTTTGGAGCCAATGGAGTTGTCTGAGGGGTTGAGGTAAATAAGGACTTACATCCTAGTAAGTTTGAGGAGGAATGGATAAAGATTTAATGTAGTTTCTTAACAACCACATAATCTGGTTAGAAATAAAGATCATGATGATGCTCTCACATGGAGTGTCAAATTGGGCTAAGATTGGGCAAAGCTAGATTATTTGGACATATGAAGATGATGTAAAAAGCTCATACCATTTGGCAAAGCCAAACTGGTACTTGCTTCACAAACATCTCCTCTAGACAGAAACTTGAAATAATTATGGTGGTAAAATGGATCAATGAAATGATGCCAAAATGGGTGGAGAGATGTTTTATGAGTAGGATAATGATCTGGTAAATTATCAGGATTTTTGAAGCAATATAAAATATACTTGCTTCACAACCTGAAAATATTGCCAGAATCAAAGATTTGCTCCTGTTCTCATATAGATTATTGGATGGGGCTGCAACTGAGTGGAAGGGGTTAATATGAGCACATTAAGGAGTTTGCAAAAGTTCATCGCATTTGGATACTCCTAGCTAGTACTTCCTTCACAAAGCTTTCTTTCTGAGAGAAACTTTGAAAAATCACTGAGGAAGATTGGCTATGCAAATAAAGTTGAACTTGTGCATGAGGCAATTATTTGGACGTATAAACATGCCCAAAAAGGTTGGGAGTCAATAGGAGAAATATAATTGACACTTCCTTCACAAAGTGCCATTCAGGGCAGAATAGGAAATGAATTATTGGAGGATTATTTTTGAACATGGCAATAAAAAGTTTTGCCATATTTGATCAAGATATGACCCAAACAATTTATGAGAATTATTTGGGAATTTTTGGAGTGAGGGAAATATAGGTTGCTTCACAACCTAGGGAAATTGGAGTTATTCCTTGAATAGAAAAGGAATATTCCCAATAAAAAGAATATTGGGATTTGGGCTAGGATGGAAATGACGGGGTCTAGGGAAAGATTTGGCAATAACAAGCCAATCTGGAAGCAAAGAAGAGGGCATCTTCTTCAGTTTCCAGACACAAAGCCACGGAAAAGAAAAACTCAGGCAAAAACCTCAGAAAAACAAAAGAAAAAGAAAAGGGCCAAAAATCAGGCTGTCACACCGTTAACAGTCCGCAAAGTGATTGTGCCGAATTACGGCCCGGTGTATTTCTGGCTTGTTAAAGTTCCGGCTTCATTTGGGCCCATTTACAAGCCATCAAAACTTTCAGCCCATAAACGACCGTGAAGGATTTGAGTCATATTCGGCCATGTCTGACATTCGGCCTATTAGAGGCCCACTATAGATTTGGGCCACTTTCGGCCTGTTGTCATTTTCGGCCTGTTAACGCCGGACGAAAACCATGGGCCATATGTGGCCCAACGTCATATCGGGCCCATTAACGGCCCATATAAAAATGACGATAATCTAGCCCGGCCGAAGTTCCGGACTGTTAAAGGCCCATGTATTAGGTTGGCGCATTTACGGCCCGTCCGAATATTGGCCTGTCAAAGATCCACATCATAACTGGGCCACCATTTCGGCCTACTAAGACCAGTGGGTTATTTTGCACAATCAGGGCCCAATCTCACTTTAGTTCTATTAAAGGCCCATGTTTTTTATGGGCTCGAGATATTTACACCTGTAAACGGCCTATTTTTACTGAGGGCCCAAATTATGTTTAGGCCTGTTAAAGGCCCACTATGGGCACAGGCCTACCAGAAAAATATGAAAGCTTATGCTGATTTAGGCCCAGATATTTTTAGTGGGCTAGATGCCAATTTCGCCCCGTAGTCGTTTTTAGCCTAATTGGAATGGGCCCGACGAATGTTGGCATGTTGGGCTCCTAAGCTTTCGGCCGAATACATTACTAAGTTAAACCTACACTATACAAAATTAGCATCGTAATTACTGCAGCCTGTGGCAACATCATAAATGTTGTATCACAACAAAATAAATTCCAACCATACAACAAAAGGCCCGTTGGCATAATGTTTACAGTCCTTCCAGATAAAAGCACCATCAGATGTATAGAAGCACAGATCATTTGACCTGAGTGCTAATGTTTCAGGCTGTAGAATCTAATGGAGCAGCACGATCTCCACCTTTTTTTGGCCATTGCTCTTGAACAACAAAGTGAATGTCTGATAGTCTAGTTTCAAAACCAGTCATATCTTGACGACATTTGTCAACCACTATTCTTGTTTCCGAAACAACGTCCATTAGGGATTGGACTTGTGTTTGGAGCACAGATATATCACTCTGTCTAGCAGGAAGATTTTGTTTAGTAGGCGATTTGGACGAGGTTACCTTGACAACCAACCAAGAATTACGCAGGAAGGTGCTTTTTGCACTGTTAGTGGAGAGATACTGGCGCACTGCAGCAAGAGGTGACATTGTGGTTGTGGTAGCCTCGTCACCTTCAGGTGGTTGTGGCTGTTCAATCATTTGTTCCATAGCTTCCTGAAAGTTTGAACTTGTAGATTAGTGTACCAGATAAGTTACTAATGAGACAAAAACAAACAAAGTAGGTTAAACGTTTATACATAACTTATTTTGGTGAACTACTGTAATACATTAGCATGTATTGTAGTGCCAACTACATAATAAAATCACTTTCGGAACATATGTCCATGTAGCATGCCTACTGTATTGTCTATTTCCTCACATTCGTTGACATCTAAGGATAAAGAGACATGGTTTAAAGTAGGATGAACATAGTATGACATCATTCATATCATGGGAAAACAGATATAAAACAAACAGGCTATTTTATCATTGTGTGCGCACGTGAACATAACTAGATTACAGATCAAGGCCAAAAGAATATCCTTCATCTCTTTTAAACCATATAAGGTGAAATGATACGTTAAGACAACTGTATAAAAGTGAACAGAGTAACTGACATTGGCTGCAAACCAAGTAGTTAAATGAACACATCACAGTACCAATCAGTTCAAGGCAGGAAGAGTAAGGACTTACAACAGCGGCTTGAACTGGTGTGCTCATGCCCTTCATCTTGCTGGTGTGGCAATCCTTGAAGATTTGCACTGTATTCGGTTCAGGTTCTTTTTGGTCCGCACGAGCTTTCCTCTGTATTTGGAACAATTAAATATAGATACGATAATATGGCATAAAAAAAGAAGGAAGTAGCAACTATTTACAAGAGCCTCGCAGTGTGCAATATAGCTACGAGATCATGTTATCTGTTGGAATTTCACTTTAGAACGGTTGGTTGTGTTCTTCAAACAGTGAGCCTAGAAGAAGATACACTTGTAAGGCACATACATAAATACAAGTTCAATATGTGGTCTGATCAAATACATATAGCCTACCTGATACTTTGGATCAGACCAGTGTTTAACGAGGGTTGTCCAGTCTTCATCTGTAATATATTCCACTCGAGATGTTTGGGCGATTTCATTGTTAGCCTTGCCTTCAAAGTGAGATTTTCTAAGGTGGTACTGATACTGTCGTAGAGCAGACTGAAAAACATGAGTGCATGCTTGTTTATTTGCATCATCTTTCGGATCCAACTTGAACCTCATTTGTTGAAAAAAGAATGTGAGTCTTATTAGGAGGAAGCTAGAAAGTATGGTATAGAGCAAGACAATATTACTAATTGCGATGAATAACATTACTTACGGATAAATGGTCAAGGAAGGTGTTAAACTGGGTATTGTCTTTCTCATTCCTGTACTGGATCCACATTGGGAGGATACGTGCATGACACCTAACGGCAACCGCTGCCTCTGATAATAACTTGGCTGACTCTGTAGCATCACGTGGCCTTTTTAAACCTGCCTCAAAATGGATGTACATTCTTCCTCCTTTAGATTTTGTTAATCTGTCAAGCATTATCCCTGATGTCTATTTCCTCTTGCGTCGTGGTGCTAGTTCAACAACGAATATGGAAAGTGTTAGTGCACATCAAACTGTGAGAGTACATTTAAAGGAGCATGCAACTGCAACTTGACTCGGTCAGGTACCGTCTTGGTGTTGATGTTCATGAGGTTCATCTGATCTTGCCAAGTCCTGTTGTGTCAGCTGTGCTTCGGAAGTAGTGTTAGGTGCGAAGGCATCTTGGGAGCTGGCTAGTTCCAGATCAAACGAACGAGTAACTGGTTGAGATGTTGGTACAGTTGAAGCGGATGCTGCAGCTGGTGGAGCAGGTGATACTGTGTTTGTAGATTTAGCCGGTGGACTTGGACCTTCTACTTCACTATAAGTACCAGCAAAATCTCGACGGCGGATCCTTTTCTGTTTCACTAGACGAGTAACAGCACTCCCTACTATATTATTTTCCTTGCTCTTTTTTGACTTTGCCATGTCAAGCTGTACCCACAACACAAAAGAATAAAATCACTCTTCAGAACTCATTGATGCATGATACAGAAAAGCAATACTTTGATGTAACACAACCGTATGAGGATGGAATATGTAAGAAAAACAGGACGGCATGACATATTCACAGCTACAATGTGCATACTAAGCAGAAGGATTTTCAAGAAAATAGAAGTAATGCAAGCTAGACACCATATGAAAGATGCGACCAATATTACTCTGCAAGTTAAAAGTGTCTTGTCATAAGTGGCAATTCAAAATTTTAGAAGCAGTACAACATAGAAATCAATGCATGATGCAAGCACTATCAAACTGCCATGTAAGAAGCGTCCAATCATGAGTGACTGATGCGGGATACACAACAGCAGTACTTTGATGTAAGAACATGGTATGATAGATAGATGAAGTGTATTCTAGACACAGAAAGCCATGTCATATCCACATGTATATCGTATAAACTCAGTAGGTGCAATTTAATCAAAATAGAAGAAATACAGGCTAGACAACGTATGCAACATGAAACCAATTATCACATTATCAACTTAGAGCAAGCACCCGCGATGGTGGATTACAGGAGATGAACTCATCATGTAAACTTGGGAATTCAACTTCATTAGCAGTAGCAGTGGAACATCTAGAGAGTCTCTGTTTGCGTCGGTGTGGAGGACCACCAACATCCCCTAACTTACTCTTTTCCTTCCTTTTTTCTGATATTGCCTTATGAAGTCAAAACCACAAGAAGAAGAATAAAATTAGCTCTGCATAACTGGTTGATGCATGATACAGACGAACACTACTTTGATGTAAGGCAAGCGCAGGATAGGAGGATGGAATATATACAAAAAAAGACAACATTTCATATTCACACGTACAATAGGAGGATGGAATATCTATGAAAAAATAGTAAGCGGAAGGCATTTCAACAAAATTAGAAGAAATGAAAGCTAGGCACCATATGAACATGCAACCAATATCACTCTATCATGTAAAAAGTGTCTCGTGTAAGTGCCATTTCAAGAAATTAGAAGCAGTACAAGCTAGAAGACAATGCAAGATGCAACCTACATCACAGTCCCAAGTTAAATGTGTCTTATGGGTAAGTGATCACAGTCCCAATTCAACATAATCAGAAGCTAGACATCATATGCAACATGCAACCACATATAACAGTGCCAAGTTAGAGCAAGCACCTGTGATAGTGGAGTACGGGAGATGTGCTCATCATGTACACGTATGTTCTAGAAACAGGAACACGTGTCATATTCACAGGCATTATGTGTAAAGTAAGCAGATGCAATTCAAGTTAGAAGCAATACAAGCTAGACATCATACGCAACATGCAACCACATATAATAGTGCCAAGTTAGAGCAAGAAACTGTGATGGTGGAGTAGGGGAGATGTGCTCATCATCTACACAGCTACGTTGACTGTCCAACCTTGTGTTGTCTTGTGAATCTTGTTGGAAGGATGGCAGAGTAGAATCTTTAGAGACCCCTTGTTTGAGTTGCCCCGAAGGACCACCATCATCCACTGTCGGACTAATTTCCTTCAGCTGTAATGGTTTTGCATTGTGAAGTCAAACCGATAGGAAAAACAAATAAAATTCGCTCTTCAGAACTCATTCATGCATGATACTGACGAACACTACTCGGATGAAAGGCAAACACATGATGCGAGGATGGAATATGTATGAAAAATAGGATGGTTTGACATATTCACACCTATGTTGTGGTAACTAAGCAGAAGGCATTTCAACAAATTAGAAGCACTGCAAGCTAGACACCATATGAAAGATGCAGCCAATATCACTCTGCCAAGTTCAAATGGTATGGTGTTTCAACAAATTAGAAGCAGTACATGCTAGAAATCATATGCAAGACACAACCAATATCACAGTGGTGACTTAAGGGTGCCTTATCATAAGTGACTGATGCGGGATATGCAAGAATAGTAGTCTGGTGTAGAAACATGAACACATGTCATATTCATAGGCGTTATGTGTAAAGTAAGCAGATGCAATTTAACAAATTTAGAAGAAATACAAGCTAGACATCATACGCAACATGCAACCACATATAATAGTACCAAGTTAGAGCAAGCACCTTTGATGGTGGAGTAGGGGAGATGTGCTCATCATCTACACAGCTATGTTGACTGTCTAGCCTTGCGTTGTCTTGCGTATCTTGTTGTGAGGATGGCAGAGTAGAATCTGTAGAGAACCTTCGTTTCAGTTGCTCGGAAGGACCACCATCATCCAATGCCTTGCCAATTTCCTTCAGCTTTATTGGTTTTGCATTGTGAGGTCATACCGACAAGAAAAAGGAATATAATTGGCTCTTCAGAACTCATTCATGCATGATACTGACGAACACTACTCTGATGAACGAGAAAGTCATGATACGAGGATGGAATATGTACGAAAAAATGGACGGCTTGACATATTCACACCTATGATGTGGTAAGTAAGCAGAAGGCACTTCAACAAATTAGAAACACTGCAAGACACTATATGGAAGGTGCAATCAATATCACTCTGCCAAGTTAAAACTGTCTCATCATAGGTGGCGTTCATCAAACTAGAAGCAATACATGCTAGAAATCATATTCAAGATGCAAACCAATATCACACTGCCAACTTAAAGGTGTCCCATCATAAGTGACTGATGCATGATACACAAGAAGAGTAGTTTCATGTAAGAACATGGTGTGATAGACAGATATAGTATGTACCAAAAACAAGAAAGCGTGTCATATTCACATGTATCATGTGTAAGCTAAGCAGATGTAGTTTACACTAATTAGGAGCAATACAAGCTAGACACCATATGCAACATGCAACCAGATATCACACTGCCAAGTTAGAGCAAGCACCTTGGATGGTGGAGTAGGGGAGCGGAGACTTGGACCTTGTAATGCACTATCAGTACGAGGAGAATTTGTACAGATGCTCCGTTTACGTTGCTGCAGAGGACCACCATCATCGCCTTCCTTACTCTTTTCCTTCCTCTTTCTTGATTTTGTCTTGTCAAGTCAAACCCATAAGAAAAAGGAATAAAATTTGCTCTTCAGAACTCATTGATGCATGATACTGACGAACACTACTTTCATGTAAGGCAGCCGCATGATAGGAGGATGGAATATGTATGAAAAACAGGACGACGTTGACATGTATGATGTATAAAGTGTAAACTAAGCACAAGGTGCTTGAACTTGGTAGAATCGATGCAAGCTAGAAACCATATGAAAGATGAAAGCAATATCACTCTACCAAATTGAAAGGGTGCCCTAACAAATGTATTTGACCAAATTAGAAGCAATACATGGCAACAGGCTAGAAATAATATGCAATATGCAACGAATAAAGGTGACTCGTCGTAAGTGATTGATGCAGGATACAGAAGAGAGGTAGTTTCATGTAAGAACAAGGTTAACACATAGATGTAGTGTGTACCAAAAATAGGAAGGCATGTCATATTCACAGGTATAGTGTGTAAACTAAGCAGATGCAATTTACCCTAATTAGAAGCATTACAAGCTAGACACCATATGCAACATGCAACCACATATCACACTGCCAAGTAAGAGCAAGCACCTGCAATGGTGGTGTGGGGGAATTGCGCTGATCAACTAGAGAGCTACGTTGACTATCTTCATTTAGCCTTGTTGTTTCTTGAGAATCATGTGGGGAGGATGACACTGCACTCTTTAAACGAGTAGGGCGTCTCACAGTAACCCACTCGGGTGATTGTCTCATCATAAGTGATTGACGAGGGATAAAAAAGAGCATTAGTTTGATGTACGAACATGGTTAATAGACATATGTAGTATGTATCAAAAACAGGAAGGCATGTCATTATCAAAGGTATAATGTGTAAAGTAAGCAGATGCAATTTAACCAAATTGGAAGCAATACAAGCTAGACACCATATGCAACATGCAACCACATTTGACAGCGTGAAGTTAAAGCAAGCACCTGGGATGGTTGTGTGTGGCAATTGAGGTCATCAACTGCAAAGCTATGTATACTGTCTCCAACTGCTGATACTGCACCCATTAGAGCGCTAAAACTCTTAGTGCTTATCTTCGAATACACTGGAGCGACTTCTGTCTTTTCTTTTCTGCATTCATCAACACTGCTTCAGAGTCTGAAATACCCATGCATAAAAAAACAATAGTGTGAGTATGGGTGAAGTGTGTGCACAATTAGTACAGTGTAAAGGTAGCAGATAGCAGGACGGTGAGAAAAAAATGAGGGAGACATATGATAGCTCTACAACATGCATCGCACACTAAATTACTACAAGATTCTATGAAAATAACAGTCGACTGAAAGAAAATAGGTCTGTCCATTTTTTCTGCACCCTTCGATGTACAAAGAACGGGCAGATCGCCTTCATCTACCTCCAGCCAGTCAGTGTTGACGATCTTCCTCGAAACGCCAGCGACCACCGGCCCAGTATTCCTCCCCTACCTGCGCCCTGCCCTCGACCTCACCGCACCGCTGTGCTTGGCACCGCCCATGGCCATCCATTCAAGCCCCGCCGACCTCCAGATCGGGCACAAGCAGCTCCTGCGCCCCACATCCCTATGATAGACACCGATGCGCCGCTTCCCCAGGGAACAGGTAGAGAGGTGCTCTGCACGCCTAAGCGGGTGCTGCTTCATTTAATTTTGGTTCGACTGACCCTGAATTGAATTCCAGGTGGGCTACTGACCTCTAGCAAATGTGAAATAGTAAAAGGGAGGAAACCTTGTGCATTTAGTATCACGAAGAAGATGTAGTAAGAAGCGCTCAACTCATTTCTTTCATGGGATGAATACGGTGTGAGCGGAGACGTAAGATTTGCATGAATAAGGGAAGAGGAGTACCTCTTTCTGCTGGCAGTGTTGTGTCCTCCTTCTGTTTTTTCAACAATCTTCTTCTTGTTCGCCGGAAACCAGAAGTTGTGGAGGACGGTGCGGCCTTGGACGAACCCATGGCCAAGTTGTTGAGTGTGGTGCGGTGGCCGTCTGGCGGCGGCGGGGAAGCAGATCCGAAGCGTCGAGCGATGGCGTAGCGGGAACAACTCTGGTGCGGTGGACGGTTGCGACAATGGAGCCACAGAAGTGAGGCACATGACGGCGTGGTCGGCGTGGTTAGCTGCTAAGTCCTTGAGGGCGTTGCGGTTGCGGTTGCATTGGACAACGACATCGGGGTACCGGCTCCAGCGTGATGGAGGACGGCGGCAGTGGATTGGCCTCTATGGGGTGGAGGACGGAGGAGGCTGGGGTTTCGCGGCTGGTGGAGAGGGTGTTTTCGCGCCCACGGAGTATGAATGGGGAAATGGAGGGAGGCGGGGAACTAAGGGGGAACAATGTTTCGGTTTGAGACGCGCTTGTTTGAAATTTTGGGAAAGTTACAAACTTTGCCCCCATCTAAAATTTCGGACATATTGTGGGTTGGGGGTAGGACAGTCATGTCAGGTGTCCCAAATGTGGGTGGGATAGATTTCGACTGAGCGCATGGGTGTTTAGGCGCCCACGGTGTATGAATGCTTCTCGGAGGCGGTTGAGACGTGTCTTGGTGAGTATAGACCTTTGGACATCGGGCCGATAGGCTACACGGGCCAGAGTCAGGACAGTAATTTCCTAGCACCAAACATTAGTCTCGCGTGGTTTCGGGTGACCAGAGGCCTATTTGGCGCTTCTTTCAATATTTGGGAGCAGAAGCATTAACGTTTTCAGTTCTCTTGAATTGAACTTTCAGGATTTGTCAAACTTCACAAATCTTTACTCTTGAAATCCTAAAGCTACGATTATTTTGGAATGGAGGGGGTACATTTGAATATACATTGTACATGAGTATATATTGAAAAATATGCAACTTACCTCAGTTCATGCATGGTTCCAGATATAATCTCCTTGGTTACAAAAAAAGTTAGATATGCGTATGAATATATATAGCATGTTCAAACTCACAACCAAGATTGATGCCCCCTTTTACATCTGATTTACAAATGCCATTATCTCGGGTTCAAATAGATGAATGCACTTCCTATGAATTCGAATCTTCGAAACCCCCTTTATGTTGAATTCGACATGTATTCTATTTCGTAGCTAGCAATTTGGAATGTATCCATGCAAGTGACAAATGTATAAAGTGCTTCACACTAACAACATGGAGTGCACTAATTAATGTTTATATATGAATTGCAAAAGCATCCATATCATGTATTTCAAACTGCTCTCACTCTATGGATCGATAATATGAAATAAACACATGCACATGCTAGAATTCAATAGAGTATGGGTGTCTGATAGACCGATTTTCGTCCATACGTAATTTGCAAAATTCATGTTCTCATCCAAAAATAATAATGCAATTTATATTTTAATTTAATGGATAGAACCGCCTTTTACACGTAGATGCACTATGCCTCGGCCCATTCTCACAAACGCATTATATCTCTCTCTATCTAACGCATAAGTGCACACACTTTATATGCATCAGCATTTCTCTTTCACAAATGCTCACAATCTCTCTCAGGGTGTCGGGGTGTCTCACGCACATGCTCTCTCTGTTTCTCTCTCTCTCTCTCTCTCTTTCTGACTACTATCTACCACTCTTTTCACTAATCTCAGTTGGAAAATACTATTTCTCTCACATGCATATATACACACGCACGGTCTCTACTAGCCCTCTATACGCACATATATGTGCCTACGTGTGTCCCACACGCACATTATCTTTAGGCCTCTCTCGCACACATTGCCCCCCTCCCGACACACCTCTCTCTTAGTAGTTGGCAGATATGATTTCATCATATCATTTAGTAGGATATCCCTGGCTGTTAGGCTGGATGGTAATACGAGGCAAAGTTTTACCCTAGTTCGGATCGGACCCTTGCAGTTGAAGAAAGAGCCTACTCCTGGTACTGTATATTAGTTATAGGAGTGTGTACAAAGTACACGTGAATACCAGGCACTGTGCATGCGTGTATACTATCGACGAACTAGCCCCCAAGCTTGTATAACATACTGGGGGCCTAGGGTTACAAATCATATATAGTCGGCTTATCACCAGTGGGGATAGAGTCCTCCGCGACTCTGGTAGCTTCGTGTTGTACGCCGAGTCCTACACATGGGTCTTCGTATAACACGTCTCGGTCCAACCTATATGTGGCGCAGAATGGAACCGACCCATGAGTCTTCATGTTGACCCACCACAGCTAGAAATGATCTGCCCACCACACCACACACGCAATCGGCCACTAAGAAAATAAGCATATACAATAGTACAACGGTATCTAGCTCACGATACGTCTCCATATTTTGTTGATTACACTGACGGACTTTGCATTTGATGCGTGCTCCGTATTTTGTTGACGACACTTACGGTCATTGTATTTGAAGTGAAAGCACGATATGGTCACTGGACTTCAGAATAAGATCATCACGGTCACCACATACATTTTGTCGTGGTAACCAACATGGGGTTGGATGGTTAGGAGGACAGTGGTTTCTCGAGCCCACCAAGGTTAAAGTCCCGGTGCTCGCATTTATCTTGTGTTAATTTCAGTATTTTCCACTCGACTATGAGGCACCTACGGTGATTTCGTAAAATATCAAGATCATATATGCTGGCCCACTTTCTCGAAGGTGCTCATAGGGGGTAGGGTTCGCGTGTGTGCACTTATAGCGGTGAGTGCTTGCACATATATATGAGCCCTTGTGTCTGTACCGTCTTAAACAAATACATGTCATGATTATACGGTCACTGGCTCACTCGTACAACTCCGTATTTTGTTGATGACACAATCAATTGACCAGTCAAACGTTCCACACGGCGCAACTAGTGTTGCAGCATCGGGGCGCGTAACCGTGGGGCCCACCTGTCAGCCCGTATATGAAAGAAAGAATTGATAGTTTGAGTCTGTACTGTGTTAATAAAATAGGAGTACATTTTAGGGTGATCATACGGTCACTGACTCACCATACAGCTCCATAATTAGTTGATAACACGATCAATTGACCAGTCAAACGGTCCACATTCAGCAGCGCACATTACCATAGGGCCCACCCGTCAGTGCGTATATGAAGGACAGAAATGGTAATAAATTAGTGGTCGGTTGGTATTTGAAGTTATGAGACCTCTGGTTGGCAGTCGCCGGCGGTTGGGGGGGGATCGAGATTCAGTGACTTGCTAGTCACAAGTCACCAATGAATAGTACGGTGACTAGCCCGCCTCTATACACCATCCAATCTGGAATCGACGGACAGATCCGCATGAGCAGTACCCATTCTACAGTGCTTTCTCTACAGTGCCCTTTCCATATTGTTTTTGCCACAGTACCGCTACAGTGTTTCCTGCTATATAATTCAATCTAATAAGTCTAGGTTTTGCATCTTTCTTTTCCATAGGATATTTAATAGTGGTATGATCAGTGTGAATAGTTACTTTAGAATCAACAATATAGGGTCTGAATTTATCACAAGCAAATACAACTGCTAAAAGTTCCTTTTCGGTAGTAGCATAATTTCTTTGAGCATTTTCTAGAGTCTTACTAGCATAATGGATAACATTTAATTTCTTATCAACTCTTTGCCCTAGAACAGCACCTACAGCCACATAATTTAGCAGACGCCGATGACCTAAGCCACATAATTCAGCAGCGAGAAGAATCGGCCAGACAATTCTGGACACGGTTCCTAACCAAGAAAAATCAAATCGTCGACTGTTCGGATGCAGAGGCCCTTGCAGCCTTCAAACACAACATCCGCGACGAGTGTCTTGCCCGGCACCTAGGACAGGAAAAGCCGAAATCCATGGCAGCCCACACAACACTCATGACCCGCTTCTGCGTGGGAGAGGATAGCTGGCTAGCTCGTAGTAACAACATGACCAAGAGCCCTGGTAATTCGGATACCAAGGACACCAACGGCAGGTCGCGCCGCAACAAGCACAAGCGCCGCATTAATGGCGACAATACAGAGGATACGGCAGTCAATGCCGGATTCAGAGGCTCTAAACCCGGTCAGCGGAAAAAGAAATACTCCGGGCCCGTCCAATTCGGACCGAATACTCGATCGCTCGTGCCAGATACACGGCACCCCCGAAACGCCAGCCAATCACACCAACAGGGAATGTTGGGTGTTCAAGCAGGCAGGCAAGTTAACTGTCAAAAACAATGACAAGGGGCTGCATAGCGATGACGAGGAGGAGAGCCGGCCGCCGAACAATAGAGGACAGAAGGGCTTTCCCCCACAAGTGCGGACGGTGAACATGATATACGCAACCCACATACCCAAAAGGGAGCGGAAGCGTGCACTCAGGGACGTATATGCGATGGAGCCAGTCGCCCCAATACCCGCTCACTTTTGATCGAAGGGACCACCCCACTAGCATCCGCCATGGTGGATTTGCCGCATTGGTTCTAGACCCAATCGTCGACGGATTTCACCTCACTAGAGTCCTGATGGACGGCGGCAGCAGCCTGAACCTGCTTTACCAGGATACAGTGCGCAAGATGGGCATAGACCCCTCAAGGATTAAACCCACAAAGACGACCTTCAAAGGTGTCATACCAGGTGTAGAGGCCAACTGTACAGGCTCAGTTACACTTGAAGTGGTCTTCGGATCCCAGGATAAGTTCCGAAGCGAGGAGTTAATCTTCGACATAGTCCCATTCCGCAGCGGCTATCATGCACTGCTCGGACGAACCGCATTCGCAAAATTCAATGTGGTGCCGCACTATGCATACCTCAAGCTCAAGATGCCAGGCCCTCGAGGAGTCATTACTGTCAACGGAAACACCGAACGCTCTCTCCGAACGGAGGAGCATACAGCGGCTCTCGCGGCGGAAGTACAAAGCAGCCTCTTCAGGCAATTCTCGAGTCCGACTGTTAAGCGGCCGGACACCATCAAGCGCGCCCGGAGTAACCTACAACAAGACCGCCTGGCATGTCCCGAGCACGCGTAGCAATGCGGCCCCAACCCCAGCCCTCACGAAATCGCGAGACTAGTACCACGCGTACATAAATACGCTCTGGAGATACCATGGGCATAGGGATAGGGGCACGACCACGGCATGCCCAGAGAGCGGCTCAACCGCACCAGGGGCTCCCAATTGAATCATTCTTTTTTTTCTTATTCACACGACTCCATTTTCCAGAGTCCCTGTCCGGCAGTAGAATTGCCGAACTCACGATGCAACAGCCAGGGAAGCAGAAAAGCTACGTCGAGTGTCCAGGTGGTCTCTATTACGAGCAGTATACCTGTTTTACATTCCATCCCGCAGCCTACCCCTGGAGGGGGACATGTTAAATAGTCCCATCCCTTGCTTATCGCACTATTTGTATCGTTCTGCTTTCATTGTAGTATTTTTCGAATAAACCATGCAACGCTTCTTGCCTATTATTGCATTCCTTTTTTATCCATATATGTTCACTTATGACATGTTGCATCCGTACGCTTTGGTGCGGCCAAATACACCAGGGGCTTAAGTTCCCCAAAATATGGTGTGATAAGTCCGAACACTTTCACAAGTGTGGCATCCCGAACTTATAACATTATATGCATCGGCTCCGAATCATGTCTTGGGTCAATAGTTGGGTTTGCCCGGCTCCCATGTTTTGGTACCTTACGTTCCGTTATATCGGCTAAGGTAGCGCTGGGAGAACCACTGCGATTGTGCCCCAGTTGAGCTGGGTTGAGCACCTCAGTGGAGAAAGCTAAAACTGACCGTCATGATAGGGCGAGAGCCGGTTGCTATTCGAGAGGTTTTTTCGAGTCCCTAAAGACTTATGCCGCTTAGAGCGAGGAGCCGGCCTTGTCCGGCCCAGGCGTGGATAGCACCCCGAATTCGGTCTTCCGAACACTAGGGGCTTCGGCCAAATTTAAAATTATAGAATTCTATGGCTAAGTGGGAGTGTTCAAGTATTATAAGTCTGGTTGCCTCGTTCGTTGTGTTGATCGCCTCCCTCGAAGGACCCAAAAATGGGAACAAGAGGGCTCAAGTTTATCCCGAACACCCCAGCACTCGTGGCATGGGGGCTGAAGCCAACGACTTGCCATCTCTCAAATTTGATAAACGGCCGCACAGAAGGTAATATTTTAAATTCACAAGCGTTGCTTAGCGCATATGAACAAGTTTTCAAGCGTACAGGATAACAAATGCGAGTTTACTCAAAAATTACATCTTTGGAGCATTCACCCGCTATAAGGCGGGCACCCTTCAGGACACCCTTATAGTACATCTCGGGCGTGCGATACTCCTTGCCCAGCGGTGGCGCATCCGTCACAAGCTTCTCGGCGTCCATCTTGCCCCAGTGCACTTTAGCGCGGGCAAGGGCCCGACAGGCACCTTCAATGCAGACGGAATGCTTGATGACTTCAATCCATGGACAGGCGTCCACCAGCCGCCGCACCAGACCGAAGAAGCTCCCAGCCTCAGCATATTGAGACCAGAACACCTTCTCCGTCGAGCTCCCCTCCTCGGCTCGGTAGAACGCGGCAGCATCAGACACACTATGGGGCAGATCTGCGAACGCTCCTGGAGAGCTCCGAATTCGGGTAAGTAACAGATAATTCACTTTTACATGCTTGCTTTGCATGAAGAATGCCTTACCCACCGCTATATTTTTTATCGCCTCATTCTCCTTGAGGGCTTTTTGGGCTTCGGCCTTAGCGGCTTTGGCACTCTCAAGAGCCGAGGCAAGCTTGGACTCTCGAGTCTTTGAGTCACGCTCCAAACTCTCAGGTTTTTCCACGAGAGACTGGAGCTCTTGCTGCACCTCCGCCACCCGTGCCTCCTGCTTCTCTCGCTCGGCACGCTCCGCGGCCGCACCTTTTTCGGCTTTGGACACCGCCTCTTTCAGGGTCGCCACCTCATTCGTGGCCCCTGCAATACTCATGTTATTCCTGTCATTTTTTGTAACCAAATTCTTTCTATAAGGTATTACTTCAATAAGGTATTACTTACCTTCCTTGTCCTCGAGGTGCTTCTTGGCGTAGCCAAGCTCGTTCTCGGACCGCTCGAGGCTCTGCTTCAATGCATTGACCTCCGCAGTCAGTGCGGCAAGGTCAGCAGCGCAGCCTGCATTCCCATATTGACATGCTTATGTTAGACTCCTGCGTATATCTTTTTAGATCCTCAGTTCGGCTTCTCTTTCCGAACACCAAACTGAGCATCAGGGGCTACTGTCTATGCGGTACTATTTTTACATATCTTAATTACATACCTCAAAGCCTGTTAGAAGGCTGGTACAGGCTTCAGTCAGACCGCTCTTGGCGGACTGAACTTTCTGGATCACCGCACCCATAACAGTGTGGTGCTCCTCGTTGATGGAGGCGCCATTGAGCGCCTCTAGCAAATTATCCGGCGCCTCCGGTTGGACGGAGGTCACCGGCGTCGCAGTCTCGCCCTTCTTACGAAGGGGCCGCCCGCCGGACTCCGGAACCGCTAAAGGTTCCGGTGCGGAGTCCGGCCCAGGGCCGAACTTAGAACCCTTTGGGGGTTGATCCCCCTCGTGCCCAAAGTCCGGGAGGTTGCCCTGCGGCACCTCCGGAACCTCCTCCTCCTGGCTGGGCCCCTTTTGGGACCCCACCTCGGCACCATCAGCAGCGCGAGGAGAGGAGGTGGCCAGAAGTGAAGTACTATTCACGTCCGATGGAGCCAGTGAGCCGCTCGTTGAAGTGTCGAGCCCATCCTTGGGCGGACTGCAGGGTTATATCCGGCGTTAAGAGATTCTATGCAACAAATGAAACACCATGAGTTATTCTGGTATCCGGACACTTACGAAGTCGCTAGGGGCTTAGTCCTTGGTGGCCACTCCTCTTCATCGTCGTTGGCGTTGGTGTAGTCCGGGGGGAGGGTCCTTCCCTTCTTGGACCCTTCGGCCTCCCCCGTTGGGGAGGCCTTCCTTTTCTTCTCTCCCCCCGCTGGGGGAGAGGCCTCTTTTTTCTCCTCCTCGTCTTCGCGGGAGGAGTCCGCCTTGGAGTCATCGGGCGATGAGTCCGATAACACCTGACGCCGGGAACTCTTTCGGGTTCCCGTGGCCTTCTTCTTGGCCTTCTTCTCCGGCACCACATAAGGCGCCGGAGCCAGCAGCCCCGTTAATTGGGCGTCCGCTGGGTCTTCTGGCAAGGGAGACGGACAGTTAACCTGCTCGGACGTCTTTTGCCAGGCATGTCAAAGGTAAAGGGAGTTTAGATCTCGCATAGAGTCAAACTATGGAAAATAAGCATCCTGTAAAGGGTAAAATAGCTTACCTCGCCGGCTTGGCGCTGCGAGCTGAACCCGCGATCTTCGGTGGCGGATGCGGGAGCCTCGGCGCCCTTGAACAGCACCTTCCAGGCATCTTCGTACGTAGTGTCGAAGAGCCTGCTCAAGGTTGGGTGCTGTGCCGTATCAAAATCCCACAAATTAAAGGCCCGTTTCTGGAAAGGGAGGATCCGGCGGATGAGCATGACCTGGACAACGTTGACAAGCCTGAGCTTCTTGTTCACCAAGGTTTGGACGCAGGATTGGAGTCCGGTCAGCTCCTCCGAATCACCCCATGATAGGCCCTTCTCTTTCTAGGAGGTGAGCCGCGTGGGGATGCCAGATCTGAATTCAGGGGCCGCTGCCCATTCAGGGTCACGCGGCTCGGTGATGTAGAACCACCCCGATTGCCACCCCATTATGGTCTCCACGAAGGAGCCCTCGAGCCATAGGACATTGGGCATCTTGCCCACCATGGCACCTCTGCACTCCGCTTGGCGGCCGCCCACTACCTTCGGCTTGACATTGAAGGTCTTCAGCCATAAGCCGAAGTGGGGCTGGATGCAGAAGAAGGCCTCGCACACGATGATGAAAGCCAAGATGTTGAGGATGAAATTCGGGGCCAGATCGTGGAAATCCAGGCCATAGTAGAACATGAGCCCCGGACAAATGGGTGAAGTGGAAAACCTAGTCCGCGGAGGAAGTGGGTGAGGAACACCACCCTCTCATGGGGCCTGGGGTGGGGACGAGCTGCTCCTCGTCTAGAAGCCGGTGCACAATGTCGTTGTGCAGGTATCCGTCTTTCCTCAACTTTTTGATGTGCCCCTCCATGACGGAGGAGGCCATCCACTTGCCTCCCGCTCCGGACATGGCTGGGGAAGGTTGAGGCGAGATGTGCGGACTTGGGCGCTGGAGCTCTAGTGCGCGGAAATGGATAAACAAAGGAGGAAGAAGGCGTAGGTAAAAAGGTGGATCCTTATCCCCTTATATGGACGGGCGAAACTATGTGTCCCCACCAGCCTGGTAAAACTCGCTTATCTCCCAAGCACCATAATCAATGGCACGGTTGGGTTACCCACGCCCGTATTGATGAGAATCCCGGAATAAGGGGACACGATCTCTACTTTGACAAGACGTGCCAAGGAAACCGCTTCGCTAAACGCGCTGAGGTGGAACAGTAAAAACGATTCAAATAAAGGCTTGGCCGTGGTGTGATGTCACGCCACAGAATTCGTCAGCAGAATGAACTTGTGTAAATGTTATTCTCTCTACGGTAGTATGTGGAACTTTTTTTGTAGATCCGGATACTATCCTTGTGTTCAAAATCTTCTATGAAGTATTCTGAGGAGGAACCCGCCTTGCAATGCCGAAGACAACATGCGCGCCGGACTCGTCGTCATTGAAGCCTGGTTCAGGGGCTACTGAGGGAGTCCTGGACTAGGGGGTGTCCGGATGGCCGAACTATCATCTTTGGCCGGACTCCTAGACTATGAAGATACAAGATTGAAGACTTCGTCCCGTGTCCGTATGGGACTTTCCTTGGCGTGGAAGGCAAGCTTGACGATACGGATATGTAGATCTCCTACCATTGTAACCGACTCTGTGTAACCCTAACCCTCTCCGGTGTCTATATAAACTGGAGGGTTTTAGTCCGTAGGACGAACAACAATCATACCATAGGCTAGCTTCTAGGGTTTAGCCTCTTCGATCTCGTGGTAGATCTACTCTTGTACTACCCATATCATCAATATTAATCAAGCAGGAGTAGGGTTTTACCTCCACCGAGAGGGCCCGAACCTAGGTAAAAACATCGTGTCCCTTGTCTCCTGTTACCATCCGCCTAGACGCACAGTTCGGGACCCCCTACCCGAGATCCGCCAGTTTTGACACCGACACTAACCATAGCATGGAACATATGGATCCAAATCAGCCCCTTACGAAGCAACGCATAAACTAGGGTTTAAGCTTCTGTCACTCTAGCAACCCATCATCTACTTATTACTTCCCAATGCCTTCCTCTAGGCCCAAATAATGGTGAAGTGCTATGTAGTCGACGTTCACATAACACCACTAGAGGCTAGACAACATACATCTTATCAAAATATCGAACGAATACCAGATTTACATGACTACTAATAGCAAGACTTCTCCCTTGTCCTCACTAACAAACGTAATTACTCACAAAGCATATTCATGTTCATAATCAGAGGGGTAATAATATGCATAAAGGATCTGAACATATGATCTTCCACCAAATAAACCAACTAGCATCAACTACAAGGAGTAATCAACACTACTAGCAACCTACTAGCACCAATCCCGGACTTGGAGACAAGAATTGGATACAAGAGATGAACAGGGGTTTGGAGATGAGATGGTTCTGGTGAAGATGTTGATGGAGATTGCCCTCTCCCGATGAGAGGAGCGTTGGTGATGACGATGATGATGATTTTCCCCTCCCGGAGGGAAGTTTCCCCGGCAGAACAGCTCTGCCGGAGCCCTAGATTGGTTCCGCCAAGGTTCCGCCTCGTGGCGGCGGAGGCTCGTCCCGAAAGGTTGCCTTCTATTTTTTATCATCGAAAGACTTCATATAGGAGAATATGGGCGTCAGAGAGCCACCAGGGGGCCCACGAGTAAGGGGGGCGCGCCCCCCACCCTCGTGAGCAGGGTGTGGGCCCCCTAGCCTTCATCTTTGGCGACGATTTTTCTTTATTTATTTTAAGATATTCCGTGGAGTTTCAGGACTTTTGGAGTTGCGCAGAATAGGTCTCCAATATTTTCTCCTTCTCCAGCCCAGAATTCCAGCTGCCGGCATTCTCCCTCTTCATGTAAACCTTGTAAAATAAGAGAGAATAGCCATAAGTATTATGACATAACGTGAAATAACAGCCCATAATGCAATAAATATTGATATAAAAGCATGATGCAAAATGGACGTATCACGCATGCAGGCGTGCAACACTGACACGTACACATAACGTACACACACATGCATGCTGGCGTGCAACACTGGTAGGTACACATGCACTCACGAACACACGCACATACGCACCCATGCATGCAACACTGAAATGTACCCTTGCACGCACGCAACACTCGCACGCCTGCATGCACACAGCACACGACGCAAGACACACGCTCAACCTATACGTTCATGCACCCTTTGTTAAGGGCATGGATTGTTACGGGTATTAATCAATCTTATCTGTGGTAAGCAGAACATTGATGTTTGCAGCGGTCTTTATGAATCACAACATATCGAACGGGGTATCAACATAGTAGGCTTATCTACATGAAAAAGATGACGTCACACTCAATGAACAATCATCGGTTTATGAAATGCCTGCTTCTGACCGCCCTGGCCCACCAAAGGTTCCTCTGCTGTGCGCTGCCTGTGTTGGGTCACAGACATGCAGGCCATGTACCCAAAGAGCCCACACGTCAGTGGAAGAACGGTGTGGTTTCCTAGGTCAGAGTCGAGGGCGCCACTCGTTGCACGCCCGGCTGAACACGCCTCCGTGCCGCATTCAAACGCCTCCATGAAACCCGCTCGTGTGGAGGCCGAGAAACCCACTCTAGACACACGTCCGTTCATGACCGGGCCGACATTAAACGCAACACCGGCTGATCTCCTCCCGTCTGCCGTCTATTTAATCTCCTATTTAAACGAGGCCAAACACCGGCCAAGAATCGCACACCTCCGCCGCTCCTCTATCTCCTCCACCATTTTGTCCACTCTTACAATGGCTTACTAAGAGTAGTTATTCCGCATCCAAGCCGGCTGGGTAGCCCGCCGGATACGAGCTATGCAGCTCGCTAATCCACCTCCCTCCCCTCGCCCGACGGAGCCAGTTGTTGCCCCAAGCCGGCGCACGGTTCAGCAACTCGCCGTTCCAGGCCAGCTCAACAAGGAGCGGCGCACGGGCGTAGTTGCTGCAGTCCACGCCGCCGCCTCATACCGCGTCTCCCGTTTCTGTGGCCGAGACTCCCATGCCGGCGGCCGCGCCATGCAAGCAGCGACAGAAGCCGGGTGCGCGGAGAGCGACGAGTCGGTGGCCAGCCCCTCCGCGTCCACCGCCATCATCGAAGAGAAGTAGAACATGGGAGGCCGCCGCTGCTTGGGTCCCATGAAGGCCACCGCGGAGGCGACGCCGACGTACACAGCAGGTGTCTTACCCGGATCCTTTTGTTCCGAGGACCTTCATCAACCCCGCATGGGCCCCACGGAAGAGGGGAATGTTAGGATGAACTCGAGCCGGTGCCGGCCATGGCGAAGTAATGGCCGGTGATGAACTCGATCCGGTGCCGGCCACCATCATCTTCGGCACCAGCCAATGATATTAGTTGGGCAGTGGGGAAGCGATTCGTCCTTTGCGCAGAAGCATAAACCTACGGGGCTCCCGGTAGTCCGGTGATCGTGCTGCCGGACATGAGGAACACAAATCGATCTGCGGGCGACCATTTAGGCCAAGTATTATATACCTGTGCTGTCCAGAACTAGCACCACGTAGTTCATTTGAATGTAATGAAATCCGTCATGTTTGTATGAAAATCCGGTATTTTATATACTTTCCGTCGTTGTTTATATGAAATATCAGTGTGTCTACGTGTTTGCGTGAATTTCGTCCGGTTGGTTGAGATGCTGTCATAATGTGTGCGGCTATGGTTGGATGGCGTAATTTGCGGGTAACTGGTCGGTCTGCGGGCGGCTCGGGCGGCGTTGTGGGACAAAAAAAACACAGCTCGTGCGAGCTCGTCTCCAACGTGCGTGCTGGAGGATGCATGACAGCATGAGCACCCGAGCCATTCCTGATTCATCGGTAGCAAAGGCACCGGTGGACAAAAGGGTCGTCAATATTTTGGCTACCCCGAGCAAGATCCAAACAGCCCCTCCCAACCGATTCAAATCCCTCGTTCGCCGTGGAATTTTGCCATGTGTTGTTTTCATGGACTAGCAAGATGCCCGTGCATTGCACGGAACATCAAGATGCATTTTTTTGCAATCTCCCGCATGCATGCAAGGGATAATTAATGTCCTCCTTTGCTAGTACCACGAGGCAAACACCATTAATATTGCATCGATTAGTGTTAGTGGCCTTGTATATCTGCAAATTGTAATTTTGATAGTGGCCTCTTGTATATAAAAATGGAGGGAGGAAGATGAGAGATAAGGTGAGGAGGAGTGGGGCATGGTGGTGACTGGTGGTCGGATTGGGCGGAGGCATGGGGATGGACGGCGCATTATGTCTAGGTTTGTATCTCTCTCACACACACCCATGTAGGTGGGGGACGTGCACGAAGAGAAGAGGTGCACGCACGGCGCACGTACTCCCGTCTCTTTCCCAACCACACCCGCGTGGGTACACGGTGGAGATTATTTCTGTACGAAAAGGCAGCCCACGTGGTAATTTGACACGTGTACTGGTTGTCCACTTGGTGGAGGGATGATCGTCTACCACGGGTGAACAAACAAATTGCGACTTGACATGTTATGTTAAAAAAGAGGCAAACCATGTGGGGCCTACCTTAGAGGCAAGTCTCTATACACTAGAGTACTTTTGATGTGTCCCGTCAACTCGTAGAACGAGGAGAAGCTTGCTTAGTACGCCGTCTCCCCCGCCCACGGGCGCGGTGGCTCGCAGGATGAGGTGAAGCTTGCTTACGAGTAGTTCTAGTAGTAGTACTCCTACTACTGTACGCCTTACGCCCGCTCCCTCGCCCACGCGCGCGGTGGCTCGCAACACGAGGAGAAAATTTTACTACTCCCTCTGTTTACTCCTCGTCCCTACTACGTACCTTGGTTAGTACTCCCTCCATTTACTTATACAAGGCCACTATAAAAAAAATACATTATGCATCTATACAAGGCCACAAATAGTAATCGAGACAAAAGTTACTACTCCCTCCTTTCCAGTTTATGTCTCAATTTCAAAATCTCTCCAACCAAGGTAGACAGTGAGTGGTCGAATTAATTTCGTAGTTTGCACAAGTAATTAGTACGCTCGTTTTTCTCAAGAAGTTATGTTTACCAAGGCATTAATTAGAACAAATGCATGAAGGACCACTAAATTTCCATGAACTTCTACATGCATTGGTTAGTTTCCTCTTAACACTGCTTGCGTCGGGTGATCTAACGCACCTCGAAATCCAACATGTAATGGTACTACTACTAGTAGTAGAATTGGGACTTATCAAACGGAAAAACGAATGTTTTTTAGATGAGCCGTATAAACCCTAGTGGGTATATACTCCATAAAAACAGATTTTTTCCAAAACTAAGTCGCTCCCTTTCATGAATTCTGTAGTATACTCCTCCGTCGATGCTCCCTTTCATGAATTCTGTACTTCCTGTCACCGACATGTGGGACATATAGCAGCTGGGACGACGTGTCAAGCACCAAATAGCAGTGCAGAACAGCAGGGGGGACGCACCCCACTCGTACCAGCCCATTAGTAGTAATGAGCAATGAGATGTCAAATCACAATGTCGCACCTCCCCAGACGGACGAAGCAACCATTATTTCACACTTCGGTTCGCCATCGTCTCAAACCATGTAGTATTGCTTCTGCCTCAAGAGGGACACGCGCATCACCTTGGTACATCATGACACGTGGGACCGCATGACAGGCCATGCTCCCCCGCCAATCACTCGATAAAATCACCTCATTTTTACTATACTTCCTCCATATCGGTTTACTACATGGCATGCACATCGTTCTAGGTTGAGAATTTAACTGGCTATATACGTGATGAACAGTACTCTAGCCTTTTAAAAAATGTATACTTTTGTACAGTAGTAGTATCGATGGATTGCGCCATGGAGCAAAAATTGAAATTAAAAAAAGGTGGTACATATAGAGAGCGCTCGTCGTCAAGTTATGCATATAGTACTATTAAAAAAGCTAGTACGTGCTTAATTGGGGTGCTAAATTCTATTAAAGAAATACTAGTAGTATGTACATACTGAAGAGTCAAAGTAACGAGAAGAAACATAACATAGTTCTGCTGGGGGCTCAGCACAACACACCCCTCAAATTAAACTAAGCACACCTGAAATTAAACTATGCAACTAATCCGGTAGACACTGCATTAGAACCACCATGAGCAATGATACTGACGCCTTACTCACTCAGAGTCCTCGTCCACGTGCTCGACTTCGTCCTTGTCCCTCTTCCTCTTGGCTGATACTTCTTTACTTGAACCGCACACTTGGCTCTTGCTCTTCATCCAACCCTTGTAGATATGGAAACAAAGGTAGCCATCCATTGCAGTGTAGTGGATGTGGTCTATATCTAGTACATTCCGCTGCCATGCATGACGACGAAACGTGTAATGAGGTTTCTCCAGTTTACGGTATGAAGGATAAACCATGGCTCCTGCCAGGGTCAGCATTGAAGGCTGACGAGAGGGCAGCAGCCGATTCTTCAGGAGGTCGAAGGGGTTGCCTACAACGAGGCCTATCCGACCCAGGACTTATTTGTCGTTCTTGAAGTCTACAGTAACGAATTTCACTCTTTTGTCCTTGAGGAAGTTCTTAAAATCCTGGCACTCAACGTCAGCATGGCATATGTGGTAGACCAATCAAACGTTTTGTACGCAAACTGGATCACGGCGGGCTTCTTCCTCTCTTCGTCCTTTAGATCCTTCTCTCGTCCCGGGACTGTGGTGTACTCAACATCTGGCCCAACGACCCACTCATCATCTGAGTTTTCGAACATGCGTCTGAAGCGAGAAAGGCATCGTTTCATCGTCGCGGAAGAACGGGTGCAGATGACGTAGAACTCATCGTCAGTGATGGTTCTAACCTTGTACTCACCGCCGATCATGGAGATTCGGGACGCCATGGATTTGGGCGGAGGGTTAGGATTAGTGGAACTGCCGTAATGTGAATGGACGGGACGACTAGGAGCGAACCGCTGTAGTATTGAAGGACGTGCGGGGATGAGTAGGAGCGAACTGCCAGCGTGCGAACGGCAGGGTAGTGTCTTTTCATTCTCCCATGATACGGGCTTCCGAGAGCCCTTGGATCTGAGATCGTACGGTTGCATGGTGTGATTCTAGACCTATGGGTGAATATCCTATCCTGGAGGGTTATTCTGGAAATTTTCAGCAACTTAGCATGCGACTGTTTGGTCTCAGATCCAAGGACTGCCAATAGCCCGTATCATGGGCGCGCCTACCACGACCGTCGCGTCGCTCGCGCGGTCGCGCCCTTGGAGATTTAACACGGTGCGTTAGGCATCTGATGTTGGCATATCATACATAGTCATCACTTAGTCACTCATACTACAACAAGGTTGGCTATAAGTGTATTTATTTATTTTTACTTCTCTCTATCTCTTTCTTCGTACTCCCTCCGTCCCATAATATAAGAAAGTTTTTGACACCAGTGTAGTGCCAAAAACATTCTTATATTATGGGACACAGGGAATACTAGTATTTATTGCATTTGCCAAGGAGTGACCTCTTCCAATGAAATGGTGTGCTTATTAGTTTTTTGTTGCTAAGTTTGCTTCATTTAATTATCTATAGACTCAAAATTGTCTTTTCACCTAGGTACACGCGCTTAGCACCGTTTCTTCCTTGGGTCACCAAACTAGTCTCTCTCTTCTTGATTAACTTGCCACATCAGAATTTATGCCTATGTGGCAAGCTTAGCACATGTAGGAGCAAGTAAGTACAATAGTGCGCTTTACATGGCATTTTTGCATATGTGGAGGAAAGAGAGGCAAGGAAAAAGTGGAGAAGTGGGCTCTCATGCAAGATCTAGCCGAGCATTGGGAGAGGCACCTGCATGGAGGTGGTCAGGAATCGGGAGACTCACGCCGGTCGTAGCGCCGCAGTTAAAATGATAATGGCAGGTCAAATCACGGGGCCCCACCTATCCAGCAGTAACTCGCTGTCAAATCACACAGCCCTACGTTTGCAGCAGCCTACTCCCTCGTCTTCTCGCGTCTCTGTCGAACCGACTAGGCGGAACTGCCCCGCCTACCGCGCAGGAAAAGCACCACCCTCGACTTTTAAATACAACTACATCCGCTTAAGAATCCAATGATATACTTTTTGTGAAATAGTAACTCATATTTAGTTAGTCAAATGGATGACCTAGAACTATGTGCAGGCCCTATAAACCGAGACGCCTAAAAATAAAAAACTAAGACGAAGAGGGTAGTTCAGCACGTATCTTTTTAGATCACTATAGTCGGGATTCACCAAGGGGCAAAACCAAGTGGTAGGCTGCTCATGTCGTGTTGGCGTAGCAACTCAAGCAGGGTCAGTCCTCACACGAAATGGAGACACACTTAACAGGACCCCTTTGGCTGACATGTGGCTCATCCACAGTCTTGTTCCACGTGCGATGCACCAAATTACAGTTTGGAGCAGCGGTTGGAATTGGAGGCACCCCGGTCGTAGTGCCGCAGTAGTAGAAAATGAGCGATGAGGTGTCAAATCACAAAGCCCCACCTTTCCCGCATTAAGCTGGATGGACGAAGCAACCATCATTTCACTCTAGGGCGCAAGAGCATAAAGAAAAGAGAAAACAATGATGCATGCGGCAGCTACCTAGGGAACCCTAGGGTAGGGGTCTCCACTACTCATCCTTTTTTTTGAAAGCGCCTCCACTACAAATCGGCTTCTCCCTCGTCCTCTTGAAGAAAATCGATGATGAGTGCGGCAGTAGGGTTTGTAGGAGTACTACGGCGTGCGGGGCCACGTTGTAGTAAACGGGTTCGAGTCGACGCCTTAAATATGTGTGGGCCACTTGGTTTTACGGGAATGAGGCAGCATTTTGGGTTCGGGGACCAGTGGAGATATAGTACATACAAAAAATTGTGGACGTAGGTTCGACCGAAAGGCAATGATGCATGGGCCCTGCATTCTGATATACCCGGGGCCACGTGAAATTTGCTACTCTACTCAACACTAGTAAGGTACACATGTATTGAACGCATGAGATTTCGAAACCAAATTATGAATAAAATACACACTATAGCATGTAAAGCTTTGAGTCATATATGCATGATGTAGATGTTCGTTTAGTTCTTATAGTTCATCTCATTCAAAATCAATTAGTTTTATAAAAATGTTAAGATTCATGGGGTTGTACATTGTAAAAAACAAATAATGGCAATTCATTTAGAAACAAATAATCAATTATGATACAGAAGATTGTAGAACAAAGGAGAAGTGCTTGTGTTTTGAGGTTTGTGCATTATGCTTAAGTTCAACCATGGAGTCTTCTAAATTGTACATGTGGCAGATCTAGTGGAATGTTGATGATATCCAACGGCCAGTAGTGCTTGGATTTGCCTATCTCTGCACTGTCGGATTAGCTTCATCCAGCGACCATCTTCCATAGTTATTGGCACGATATATAGTTCTTGTGCCATAGTTGCATGTTTTGGAAAAAAAGCTACTAGTGGGTTGTACTATCTATTTAGGAATAGAAGATGTATACATGGAAGTTGTAGGGAAAGAGATGACATGGAGCATCTCAATTCCTATGAGTAGGGATTGGAAAAGAGATGTCATTTGGTTCACATCATAGGAACTTTTCTATTGAATCTAGAGATGACATGTATCTCAATTCCTATGAGGAGGGATTAGAAAAGAGATGTAATTTGGTTCATATCATAGGAACTTCTCTATTGAATATACGCTAATGTTTATTTTCCTTTGAAATTAAGGGAGTATAGGAATCCATTCATATGAACCAAGTGGCTCTAAAGCTATAGAAATGATATCATGTTTATTTCCTTTGAAATGTGGAGTATATGAATCTATTCCTATGAACCAATTGGCTCTAAAGGAAAAAATCCTATAAAAATCATATCATATAGAGTTCCTATGATATTCCTCGACACTAAAGGATGGTTGAAATTGCTGTGGTTGATACGATGGTATTTCTTTGCAGACTCCTCACCCATCTTTATAGTTACCCCTTGAAGATGAATGAAATGATATATACAGGGTATTCTACATGTGCAATTTGGTACACAAAAATTCGGTAAAAGTTTGCGAGGTTTGAATTTTCAATAAAGCTATATGCACTGCATTTTGGAACGGAGGGAGCATACGGCAGTTGCTAACACTCACGTGGAAGATTTGTGTGTAGGAGGAGTGGCTGTCCTGTTAAATGACATGGCAAAACTGACACTGTCAGATGCCGATCTAACGGTTCTTACAGCGTTCATCAGGAAAAGGCTTGTGGCGAACGTTTGTCGGATAATGATTTACGGACACATGCATTGCATTGATATGTGCCCCCTCTCTCTCACGCACATGCACCCTCACGAGTCATGACTCTCCCGAGTCCTCTTGCAGACTCGCACGTCGCACCCACCGTCTATCTGCAGGTAGACGTCATGCACATATGTGCTCTTCACACCCTACGCTCAAAACTTCTAAAAAACAAAAGACGTCGCGCACATTTTATTTTAGCTCACATGTCACACACTTATACTATTACTCTTGCGGCGAACGTTCTTTGGGCATAGTATATTGTACTCTGACGAAGAGAAGCGGTGCTCGCACACACTAGTTCTCTCACACCCACTCGCGGGTACAAGTAGGAGCGCATTTTTTGAAGCTGGTACAACAAAATCACTCCACTATATATAAAAGCAGGAGCCTTAGCGCTTGCTTTACTAGGGTTCCTCTCGTTCACTCTCTCATGTTCTCCAGATCTAAGCAACACATAGGTGGCCACACTCTCTCTTAGCTCACGGCTGGTCACAAATCCGGCCGGACAACCTCGACCGGGGCAGGGGTGTAGGTGCATCGTTCACGCAATCGTCAGCGGCGAGGGAGGAGACCAACGGCTACCCGCGTGTCTCAATCGGCGGTCGTGCCGTTCTCTCTGAGATAGCGCCGGCTCGGGAGGGCCTCCGACCCCTTATTCCTCCCTATCGTATTGTGGCCAAGATGCGGCATCCCGACGCTGTCTTTGCCACATGCCTATGACCCTTAGGTATATATTCCTTTGAAACATGCCTTGCTCTACTGCCCCAGCTCCCTTCGTGTGGATCCTTTCTACTTCCATTCGCTGTTCTAAAGCCACCTAGACTTCTACTATTATTAGAAGTAAAGCTAGTTCATACAGTCAACTCTAAGCGTTGGTTCAAACAGGGAAGAAAGTGGGAAAGTTGTACCATGAATCTAGGACTAGGTTCTAAGAGGAAACGGGGGAAAGTAGTAATACCTGCTGTCCCCACACCCATATCGCTACCGTTAATGTAAAATCACATGAAGCATTAAGCAATGCCACCTAATGTCACTATAAGTAATGGTCTAGTGTCATCGATAAATTGAAGCAATGCTACCACCATTTTATGAAATGCTTCCGTCTTGCTTTATTTCCCATGAATTGTGTTTTTGCAGTTACACTTAAATCTCACACCGCTAACTTTGCTTCATCCCAGTGGAACTGCACAAGTTTGATTGCACATTTACTGACCATGTGCTACTCTCATGACAGTAATACTAATGATATTGTTCTTCATGTTAATCTAGTGGCATTGTTGATGTGATGTGACGCTACTTACTTAAGGACTCTTCATACTGTCAATCTAGTGCCAATTATAACACAATATATGCTGTTGTTAATCATACGCCACTGCAAATATCTGTCACTATTTAAATAACCATATTTGGTATTTGCGCAAACAGGGATGTCTGTCTCCATATCATTTCGGCATGTCTGTCTCCGTATCGTTTCTATCCGCGCAATCAAAAGCACACACCTCAGTTTTAGTACAACTGCGCAAAATGAGATGGCTATCCCTCATTGCCGTCGTCTAACCTCCTGTCTTCAAGGTATCCCTACATTGATAGTAACTAAGGTAGAATGACCAACACAATCTAAAAGAAGCTGATTCGTACATTTTACTTCCTTATTGCAGTGCAGGGAGGAGCGAAAACAACTGCATCCTAGTCCGGAATGCACTTTCTACCAGTTCATCCATGGACCGAGGACTAGCTGGCATGGATGCACCGCGGTTTTTTGGATAGGTGCGCAGACAAGAGGCATTGTGGTCTGCTTATTTCTACAAATAGCGGTGCTTAAATTTAGTGGAATGCACAAGAATTTCACCTGGTCAGTACACTGCATGGTTCAGTTCAGCATTCCAGCTGAGACCACAATTATAATTGGTTATTCTGGAATGAGAGAACCTAACCCTGGATGGTGGCAACAAGAAAAAACCAGAGTGAACTCCAGGAAATTTAAGCCTGCCGGGAGGCCCTTTGCTCAGAGAAGCCTTGCTTGTTTTTCCTGATTTGTAAACCTTCTCACAACTTTGTCTTTTGCTGTGAACTAGTATATGTTTGTTATGTTCTATGAATCATTGAGGTATAAAATTGCTTAACTTATGCTCTTCAAGTTTTTTATGAAGACGAGTTTAATGTGAGTGTTCCACATGAGCGCTGGACTAGCGTGTGAACGTTTGGAATTTATTACATTGTGGCCTTAGTTAACTACATGAACAACTGTAACAAGATACATAGTTGCTTATATGTCAGACAACAGATGGTTGATTGTTAGATGGTCGATAGCCTAGTGTTGAAGCGAGCTGAGCCAATGTGCCATGTTTTGCACAACTGCTTACAAGTGGGGTAGCACAAACAGTGTTTACAAGTACTTATGTATATGTTGGTGCACTGTTCTCGAACGAGTGCTCTATTTCATCAAAACACACACTGCTCGTATGATAAACCGTGACAACTTATGTCTTACCATGCCATATTCATGAAAAAACTAGTGAGGATGCATCTGTTTCGGCAACAATTACGTTGGTTCTCACATGATTCACGGGCACACAAAAGTAGCACAGTTCCCATAGACGGATTCAAACAGAGTACTAACCCCAGAGGGGTCGATAACAGGCAAGGTTCGGATAATTAGACACAATCCAAACTACTATTAAACACTAGCTGGGGCAACTATTTCATGCCTCGATCTAATTTGGGCTGGACACAAGACGGACCTTGCCATGAACATCATCGAGGACGTCCCGCTGCAGCTCAATCTTGTGAACCTTCATGAAGACAACCTTGTGGCCTTGCCACTGATAAACTCGTTTGTGGAGGCATACCACGTCATCTTCCTGCGTAAGCTTGACAAGAATAGTATGCCTCACAAACAAAGGAGTAGCTTTGAACTTCTTGTGCTTCAGTACACCCTAGACAACACGCCTGGCAACAGTGAGGCTGGAATACAACTCTTCATTGGTATAACCGCAAATGGCTTCCAGGATCCAACAGCCTAAGAACTCTGTTTTCCCAGTGCGTATATTAAGGACATCCGCATCATAGCGAGTGACATGTACAACCACACAATCCTTGTCCGCATCAGGGCTCTAATTGAAACAGAAACAAATTCTGAATTACTTTCAGTATAAGAAACACAAGTTATTTAAACCACTATGTATAGCATGGCATCGAAGCTAATAAATTTTTTGCATTATTAATACCACATACTTAGATGAAAAACCACAATCGAGATCGGCAAAGAAGAAAATCACCTTGGGCTGATCAGCGGGGGGGGGGG
>NC_041382.1:393803224-393804424 GCF_002162155.2 Triticum dicoccoides
AGTAAGTGTAGCGTAAGTATTTCCCTCAGTTTTGAGAACCAAGGTATCAGTCCAGTAGGAGGCTCCTCAAAAGTCCCACGCACCTACACAAACAAACTGAGAACTCGCAACCAACGCAATAAAGGGGTTGTCAATCCCTTCATGGCCACTTGCGAAAGTGAGATCTAATAAAGATAGAATGATAAGATAAATATATTTTTTGTATTTTATAATATAGATGCAAAAAGTAAAGATGCAAATAAAAGTAGATTGAAAGCAAATATGATAAGAGATAGACCCGGGGGCCATAGGTTTCACTAGTGGCTTCTCTCAAGATAGCATAAGTATTACGGTGGGTAAACAAATTACTATTGAGCAATTGATAGAAAAACGCATAGTTATGAGATTATCTAGGCATGACCATGTATATAGGCATCACGTCCATAACAAGTAGACCGACTCCTGCCTGCATCTACTACTATTACTCCACACATCGACCGACTCCTGCCTGCATCTAGAGTATTAAGTTCATAAGAACAGAGTAACGCATTAAGCAAGATGACATGATGTAGAGGGATAAACTCATGCAATATGATATAAACCCCATCTTGTTATCCTCGATGGCAACAATACAATACGTGCCTTGCAACCCTTTCTGTCACTGGGTAAGGACACCGCAAGATTGAACCCAAAGCTAAGCACTTCTCCCATGGCAAGAAAGACCAATCTAGTAGGCCAAACCAAACTGATAATTCGAAGAGACTTGCAAAGATAACTCAATCATACATCAAAGAATTCAGAGAAGATTCAAATATTATTCATAGATAAACTTGATCATAAATCACAATTCATCGGATCACGACAAACACACCGCAAAAAGAGTTTACATCGAATAGATCTCCACAAGAGAGGGGGAGAACATTGTATTGAGATCCAAAAAGAGAGAAGAAGCCATCTAGCTAATAACTATGGACCCGTAGGTCTGTGGTAAACTACTCACAACTCATCGGAGAGGCAAGGATGTTGATGTAGAAGCCCTCCATGGTCGATTCCCCCTCCGGCAGAGTGCCGGCAAAGGCTCCAAGATGGGATCTCGCGGATACAGAAGGTTAGGGTGGTGGAAATTGTGTTTCGTGGTGCCCCTGGATGTTTTCGGGGTACGTAGGTATATATAGGAGGAAGAAGTACGTCGGTGGCCGCCCGAGGGGCCGACGAGACAGG
>NC_041382.1:393804769-393841470 GCF_002162155.2 Triticum dicoccoides
CCCAAAGGTTTCATTCCGTTTGGACTCCGTTTGATATTCCTTTTTCTTCAAAATACTGAAATAGGAAAAAAAAACAGCAATCTGGGCTGGGCCTCCCGTTAGTAGGTTAGTCCCAAAAATGATATAAATGTGTAAAATAAAGCCCATAAACATCCAAAAGGGGTAATATAATACCATGGAACAATAAAAAATTATAGATACGTTGGAGACGTATCAAGCATCCCCAAGCTTAATTCCTACTCATCCTCGAGTAGGTAAATGATAAAAAAGAAATTTTTGATGTGGAATGCTACCTAGCATAATTCATAATGTAATTTTCTTTATTGTGGCATGAATGTTCAAATCCAAATGAATACAAAATAAAAGTTCATATTGACATAAGAAATAGTAATACTTCAAGGATACTAATCAAAGTAATCATGTCTTCTCAAAATAACATGGCTAAAGAAAGTTATCCCTACAAAATCATATAGTCTGGCTGTTGCTCTATCTTCATCACACAAAGTATTTAATCATGCAAAACCCCGATGACAAGCCAAGAAATTGTTTCATACTTTCATAATCTCAAACTTTTTCAACATTCACGCAATACATGAGCGTGAGCCATGGACATGGCACTATATGTGGAATAGAATGGTGGTTGTGGAGAAGACAAAAAAGGAGAAGATAGTCTCACATCAACTAGGCGTATCAACGGGCTATGGAGATGCCCATTAATTGATATCAATGTGAGTGAGTAGGGATTGCCATGCAACGGATGCACTAGAGCTATAAATATATGAAAGCTCAACAAAAGAAACTAAGTGGGGTGCATCCAACTTGCTTGCTCACGAGGACCTAGGGCACTTTTGAGGAAGCCCATCATTGGAATATACAAGACAAGTTCTATAATGAAAAATTCCCACTAGTATATGAAAGTGACAACATATGAGACTCTCTAACATGAAGATCATCGTGCTATTTTGAAGCACAAGTGTGGAAAAAGAGATAGTAGCATTGTCCCTTCTCTCTTTTTCTCTCATTTTTTCTTTTCTTTTTCTTCCTTTTTTTCCTTTTTTTTCTTTGGCCTTCTCTTTTTTTTCTTTTTGGCCTTTTTTTGTAAAGTCTGAAGTCTCATCCCGACTTGTGGGGGATTCATAGTCTTCATCATCCTTTCTTCACTAGGACAATGCTCTAATAATGAAAATCATCACACTTTTATGGATTTACAACTCAAAGCTAGAAGAAGATATGACTCTATATGAATGCCTCCGGCGGTGTACCGGGATGTGCAATGAATCAAGAGCGACATGTATGAAAATTATGAAAGTGACCTTGCCACAAATACAATGTCAACTACATATCATGCAAAAGGCAATATGACAAAAGTAATGCGTGTCATATGAACGGAACGGTGGAAAGTTGCATGGCAATATATCTCGGAATGGCCATGGAAATGCCATAATAGGTAGGTATGGTGGCTGTTTTGAGGAAGGTAAATGGTGGGTATATGGTACCGGTGAAAGTTGCACGGTACAAGAGAGGCTAGCAATGGTGGAAGGGTGAAAGAGTGCGTATAATCCATGGACTCAACATTAATTAAAAGAACTTATATACTTGTTGCAAAAATTTAGAAGTCATCAAAAACCAAAGCACTACGTGCATGCTCCTGGGGGGATAGATTGGTAGGGAAAGACCATCGCTCGTCCCCGACCGCCACTCAAAAGGAAGACAATCAATAAATAAAATTGTGCTCCAACTTCACCACAAAGCGGTTCACCATACGTGCATGCTACGGGACTCACAAACTTCAACACAAGCATTCTTTAAATTCATAATCACCCAACTAGAATGACTTTAATATCACTACCTCCATATCTCAAAACAATTATCAAGCATCAAGTTGATCATAGCATCCAATTCACTTTCTATGATAGTTTTTATTATACCCAACTTGGATGCTCATCATTCTAGGACCAACTTTAAAACCATAGCAAATAACATGCTGTTCTAAAAGACTCTCAAAGTGATATAAGTGTTGCTTGAGAGACTAGTAATTTCTTCAAAATTAAGACACCGCCATGCTCTAAAAGATATAAGTGAAGCAATAGAGCAAAAACTATCAAGCTCAAAAGATATAAGTGAAGCACATAGAGTATTCTAGCAAATTCTAATCAAATAGGCTTCTCCCAAAAGGTGTGTACAGAAAGGATGATTATGGTAAACTAAAAAGCAAAGACTAATATAATACACGACGCTCCAAGCAAAACACATATCATGTGGTGAATATAGCTCCAAGTAAAGTTACCAATGAACGAAGAAGAAAGAGGGGATGCCTTCCCGGGGCATCCCCAAGCTTAGGCTTTTGGCTATCCTTGAATATCTTGGGGTGCCATGGGCATCCCCAAGCTTAGGCTCTTGCCACTCCTTATTCCATAGTTCATAAAAGCTTTACCCAAAACTTGAAAACTTCACAACACAAAACTCAACAGGAAATCTTATAAGCTCCGCCAGTGAAAGAAAACAAAACCACCACATAAGTTACTGCAATGAACTCATTCTTTATTTATTTTGGTGTTAATTCTACTGTATTCCAACTTCCTTGTGGTTCATAAACTAATTTACTAGCCATAGATGCATTGAAATAAGCAAACAACACACGAAAAACAGAATCTGTCAGAAACAGAACAGTCTGTAGCAATCTGTAACTAACGCAAACTTCTGGAACTCTAAAAATCCTACCAAAATAGGAAGTCCTGGAAATTTTGTTTATTGAACAGCAGAAAAATGAATCAATGCAAAAGCACGTTCCTGTGATTTAACAAAATTATATTCGTGCGCTTAAAGTTTCTGTTTTTCAGCAGAATCAAATCAACTATCATCGTAGGTTATCCTATAGGTTCTACTTGGCACAAACACTAATTAAAAGATAAAAACACATCTAAACAGAAGGTAGATGCAAGATTTATTACTAAACAGGAGCAAAAACAAAAAACACAAAGAAAATTGGGTTGCCTCCCAACTAGCGCTATCGTTTAACGCCCCTAGCTAGGCATAAAAAGCAAAGATAGATCTAAGTGGTGCCGTAATAATAAGATAGATCTTGAAAGCTCAAGGATGCATATGCATAAATTGTCTTTCAAGTTCAACTACAAGCATAGCGATAGCATCTGCAAGACTACTAGTTCTATGAAGAATAGAACAACCCATGGAAGATAAAGCACCGGCACAAGTAAAGAAATCTTGAATAACACCTTTGCCAATGATGTTACCACTACCGATTCGAAACTTTTTAGTATGCAAGATAGGGGGTTCATCGGCCGGAGCCTCGCATTTTCTGTGTTATCATTATTGTCCATATCAACGATAATCTCCCCAATTTCAGACATAGTGGCAAACAAAAGCAAGGCGGAAGAAAGCGAGCGAAAAGGAGAGGAGGAGATTGGGAAAGAGAGGGCGAATAAAATGGCAAGGGTGAAGTGGGGGAGAGGAAAACGAGGGGAAAATGGCAGATAATATAAATGCGAGGGAGATGGGTTTGTGATGGGTACTTGGTATGTCTTGACTTGAGCGAAGACCTCCTCGGCAACGGCGCCAGAAATCCTTCTTGCTACGTCTTGAGCTTGCGTTGGTTTTCCTCGAAGAGGAGGGGGTGATGCAGCAAGTGTAGCGTAAGTGTTTCCCTCAGTTTTGAGAACCAAGGTATCAATCCAGTAGGAGGCTCCTCAAAAGTCCCACGCACCTACACAAACAAACTGAAAACACGCAACCAACGCGATAAAGGGTTGTCAATCCCTTCACGGGCACTTGCGAAAGTGAGATCTAATAAAGATAAATATATTTTTGGTATTTTATAATATAGATGCAAAAAGTAAAGATGCAAATAAAAGTAGATTGAAAGCAAATATGATAACAGATAGACCCGGGGGCCATAGGTTTCACTAGTGGCTTCTCTCAAGATAGCATAAGTATTACGGTGGGTAAACAAATTACTATCGAGCAATTGATAGAAAAACGCATAGTTATGAGATTATCTAGGCATGATCATGTATATAGGCATCACGTCCATAACAAGTAGACCGACTCCTGCCTGCATCTACTACTATTACTCCACACATCGACCGACTCCTGCCTGCATCTAGAGTATTAAGTTCATAATAACAGAGTAACGCATTAAGCAAGATGACATGATGTAGAGGGATAAACTCATGCAATATGATATAAACCCCATCTTGTTATCCTCGATGGCAACAATACAATACGTGCCTTGCAACCCTTTCTGTCACTGGGTAAGGACACCGCAAGATTGAACCCAAAGCTAAGAACTTCTCCCATGGCAAGAAAGACCAATCTAGTAGGCCAAATGAAACTGATCGAAGAGACTTGCAAAGATAACTCAATCATACATAAAAGAATTCAGAGAAGATCCAAATATTATTCATAGATAAACTTGATCATAAACCCACAATTCATCGGATCTCGACAAACACACCGCAAAAAGAGTTTACATCGAATAGATCTCCACAAGAGAGGGGGAGAACATTGTATTGAGATCCAAAAAGAGAGAAGAAGCCATCTAGCTAATAACTATGGACCTGTAGGTCTGTGGTAAACTACTCACAACTCATCGGAGGGGCAAGGATGTTGATGTAGAAGCCCTCCATGGTCGATTCCCCCTCCGGCAGAGTGCCCGCGAAGGCTCCAAGATGAGATCTCGCGGATACAGAAGGTTAGGGCGCTGGAAATTGTGTTTCGTGGTGCCCCTGGATGTTTTCGGGGTACGTAGGTATATATATGAGGAAGAATTACGTCGGTGGCCGCCCGAGGGGCCCACGAGACAGGGGGCGCGCCCTACAGGGGGGGGGGGCTATATCGTGGGGTCCTCGAGAGCTTCTTGGCTGGCACTCCAAGCTCTCCGGATCACGTTCGTTCCAAAAATCACGCTCCCGAAGGTTTCATTCCGTTTGGACTCCGTTTGATATTCCTTTTCTTCGAAATACTGAAATAGGCAAAAAAAACAGCAATATGGGCTGGGCCTCCGGTTAGTAGGTTAGTCCCAAAAATGATATAAATGTGTAAAATAAAGCCCATAAACATCCAAAAGGGGTAATATAATAGCATGGAACAATCAAAAATTATAGATACGTTGGAGACGTATCAGGGGGACACATCCTCGAAGGGGGAAAACTGCTCCTGCAGTGCCACGGGGGCTGTAACCTCAAACGGGGCGTTGACCATCTCAGTAGTGGCCGTGAGCGTATCTGGGGTCGGCTCGGTGGCTGCCTCCATCTTCTTGGAGCTCTCTGTCTCGTGGGGATCAGCCTCCCACGTTTGCTCCAATATCGGCAGATCTTTGCCTGGTTCTCCTTGGTCCATCATGTAACTGACGAATACTGGGAGACCACTGAAAGGAAAACACAATCGCAATGACAATGAAACAAAAAAAAGAGTGAGGATCGGTTACTGCTTTGCAAAAGTTCTTTTTTTTTCTCTGAACAAAAATATACAAACATCACGGATCTGCTTACCTTCCCTTCGTTGGGAGAGAAGAACAGTGGCAGATGCGAGTGGTGCCTTTCTTGAAGACGGTGAGGGAGAAGGGGATTCAGCGAAGAGTGAAATGATGGTTGCTTCGTCCGTCAAACATAGACTGTGGCGAGGTGGGGTTTTGTGATACGATGGCTCGTTACTGACGCGCTATGACTGGGGTGACTCTCCGCCTGCATACTGCCTTCTAATTTGGTGAATGGCATTTGGGCCCGCGTGCTACATGGCCCGCATGTCGGTGAACAAAAGTATAAAGGCATTCAGTAGAGGGAGACGTTTCAATGACCTAGGAGGAGCGGTAGAGTGTCTCCACTGTACTAGTAGTAATTGTTTTTCTGGGTAGCTCTAGAGTGTCTCCACTATACTAGTAGTAATTGTTTCTCTGGGCCCAAGACAAAACAGCCCATCCACACTACTACCTCCGTTTCAGTTTACAAGTCCTGCGCGTATACCTAAGTTGTCAATTTTATCACCCTAATATAAATTATATAACACAAAAATTATATCTTTTGAAAGTAGAAACTCCGAAGTTTATGTTGGTATATTTTTTATAGTATATGACTTGTATTAGGTTGGTCAAATTGACGACCTAGGGGTACACGCACGCCCTGTAAACTGAGAGAGAGGTAGTAGTAAATAGTAAAATCAATTCAAAAGCCCATATATTTACTGAATGAGAGGCGCTACCCACACCCAGCACACCCCCCCCCCGCCAAAAAAACCTGGGTGCTCTTCTTCCTCCTCGCTCCCACCCACCTCACGTCAGCTCGCTCCACTCGTACCCCCAAATTCCTCACCTCACTCCTACAGAAAACCCCAGCTCCCCTTCGTCACTCCTACAGAAAACCCCCAGCTCCCCTTCTTCTTCGCTCGCACTACAACTAGGCTTGTCATTCGTTACTCTGCTCAAATCCGTGAGGGCGACGTGATGCCCTCGAGGAAAATGGAGTCGGCTGACCCCAGCGCCAAGAAGATGAGGCTCCCGCCAGCGGCGATGCCTGTTGTAGATCCCGCACCCGGCAGCGCGGGGAGAAGCAGCGACCCCGCTCCCACCGGATCCGAGGAACCCGTAGAATCTCGGGTGGACCGCATCAGCGATCTCCCAGACGCCGTCCTTGGGGAGATCATCTCGCTTCTCCCCACCAAGTATTGCTGCCGCACCCAAGTCCTCTCAATTCTGTGGCGCCCTCTATGGCGCGCCGTGCCCCTTAATCTCGACTGTCGTCAGATATCTCTCTTAAATGATTTTGAAATCCCCAGAGCCATCATCTCCTCCCACCAGGGCTCCGTTCAAAGCCTCTGCATCCCGTCATGCTACCTGAGCAAGCATACCATGCCCTGCACGATGGACGCCTGGCTGAAATCCCCTGAATTCACAGAACTACAGCTGCTTGAGTTCTACTAATCCCCTGGAAATCACATACCACATACCGAACGCCATAAACTTGTGCCCTCAGCACCGATGTCCATCTCGCGGTTTTCCTCCTCTCTCCACACCGCCACCTTGGCACTGTGCTACCTACCAGGCAATCTGGTACTAAACCTTCGACTCCCATTTCTCAAGAAACTTTCACTTGTGCGGGTTCGTATATCGGAGGCCTCATTGCACAGCATCATCCACTCCAGTTGCCCTGTGCTGGAGTGCTTGGTGCTTGTTTTCATAGTTAGAATCGGTTGTCTCCAAATAAAGTCGCCTAACCTTGTAAGAATTGGAATTTCTTTTGATGGAAGGCAGCTCATCATCCAAGATGCCCCTTCACTTCAAAGGTTGATCCTTGATTCTAGTTATTCACCATTGCAAATAACCGTCCTCTCTGCGCCTAAACTGGAGACCTTGGGTGTAATACATGATCTCTATGCTCATTTCAATATGGTGTTTGGCTCCACAGTTCTTCAGGTACTTTATATTATCATCTACACTTGTAACCATAAGCTGCATTTTAAATTTCTGCGCATAAGTTATATATCATCTTGGAGTACACATTTTGTACTAATATTATGTTCTATGCTCAATGAAGAGTTTCTCCATGGATGGCCTATCAATGGTGCTGGATTCTGTCAAGATCTTATGTATCCAAATGAATAGTTTTGATCTGAACAACATTATTGGCTTGCTGCAATGCTTTCCATGTCTGGAGAAGTTGTATGTAAAGGTGATAATTTCACGCACATTGGAAGTCTGCATATAGTGTACTAGAATTAACCATTCAGCTGTTGATCTTTCGACACTCTTCTTTTAGACCTTAACTGTTTTCAATCTTCATGTCTATTTAGGCAACAGGACGGGGTAAGAAAGTTATAACCAATTGGTGGATTCGTAAGCATCGGGATTTTCTCACTTCTCATGAGATTCGATTGAAGACAATAACGCTAGAACGATATGTAGCCAACCCTGCAAACACTAGATTTGTCACATTCTTCTTGCTGAATGCCAGGTTACTATTGTCCATCAGGCTTAAGTTTATTAGCATCGTGGTTTTGACGGATGGGTATGTAGAAGAGCAAAAAAAGGAGTTTCAAGTGGGCAAAAGAGCTTCTGAATGTGCCGGGCTTCTATTTACAACATATTATAGTCATAATCCAGTAAATTTTATGACCCAGGATGTTCATTCTATGGACCTGACCGATCCATTTGACTGTGACTGCTGAAAACAGTGATGGAGTTAGATGTTGTTGTCCTTTTCAACCTGGGTTTTTTTGTAAACCTGATGAACAATTAACCCTCGTGCTTTTGTACAGTTTGTAAGCTGGAGTTAGATGTTCCTGCCCTTTTCAACTCGGCTGTGACTGTCATATTTTCTTTGAAACAAGGCAAATGGCTTGCCATTCGTTTAATTTAGAGTGAAATATTGTAACAAATCCCAACCAAGGGAAATAACATCACTCTCACCGGCTGCTTGAGCTCACTATGCATTACAGAAGCCAATTGATTAGCCCCCACCAGCTCCCACAAACTTATTTCGAACTAGCACATCAAATGGGCTGTAAATTTTCATAGGAAAGGCTGCATGACCGTGACAGATTTGGATTCTGACATTTGGGACCCGTGAGGAAATAGCCTATCCAAGGTGGTGTCGACTTACTAGCCAGTCAACAAACAATTCTGCCTACCAGCCGTTGGATTGACATCCAACATCTGTCGTGTATCTTCTATCTCTTGTCTTCTTCTTCCTCCAGCCGCCCAAACCAAACCACCCCATCGGCTTCGCCTGCTACCGCCTCCCATGGCTGGCTGCGCCTCTGCCGCCCTACCGTACGTACCCTCCAACGTTGGCCAGTCCCTCCCTCTATTCCCCCACACGTCCTGTTATTCTCCGGTGATGTCAGCCCAACACGCACCCATGCCCGAACCAGTCAACCCTTGTACTCCCCCCCCCCGCCTGCAACTGGACCGGCGGATCTTCCACGGCTCCTGTTCATTCCGTCCGAGGCCTCGCCGTCGTCCTCCACCTTGCAGCCTTGGTTCGCTCGCCGTGCACAGTGCGCCACCCTCTTGCGTTGTCAACGTCGTCAACAACCAAGAGGAACAAGGCGATGACTGTATGAGGAGAGGATGACAGTAGGGACCCACCAGCGTCATGGCAGTACGCAAGCAAGTGCCTCTGTCGGTGTCAAAACCGGCGGATCTCGGGTAGGGGGTCCCGAACTGTGCGTCTAGGCGGATGGTAACAGGAGACAAGGGACACGATGTTTTTACCCAGGTTTGGGCCCTCTCGGTGGAGGTAAAACCCTACTCCTGCTTGATTAATATTGATGATATGGGTAGTACAAGAGTAGATCTACCACAAGATCAATGATGCTAAACCCTAGAAGCTAGCCTATGGTATGATTGTTGTTCGTCCTACGGACTAAACCCCTCCGGTTTATATAGACACCGGAGAGGGTTAGGGTTACACAGAGTCGGTTACAATGGTAGGAGATCTACATATCCGTATCGCCAAGCTTGCCTTCCACGCCAAGGAAAGTCCCATCCGGACACGGGACGAAGTCTTCAATCTCGTATCTTCATAGTCTTGGAGTCCGGCCAAAGATGATAGTTCGAATATCCGGTCACCCCCTAGTCCAGGACTCCCTCAGTAGCCCCTGAACCAGGCTTCAATGACGATGAGTCCGGCGCGCATATTGTCTTCGGCATTTGAAGGTGGGTTCCTCCTCCGAATACTTCATAGAAGACTTTGAACACAAGGATAGTGTCCGGCTCTGCAAAATAAGTTCCACATACCACCGTAGAGAGAATAATATTTACACAAGTTCAATCTGCTGACGTATTCCGTGGTGTGACATCACACCACGGCCAGGCCTTTATTCGAATCGTTTTTACTGTTCCACCTCAGCGCATTTAGCGAAACGGTTTCCTTGGCACGTCTTGTCAAAGCAGAGATCGTGTCCCCTTATTCCTGGATTCTCATCAATACGGGCATGGAAAACCCAACCGCGCCATTGATTACGGCGCTTGGGAGATAAACGAGTTTTACCAGGCTGGTGGGGACGCATAGTTTCGTCCGTCCATATATAAGGGGATAAGGATCCACCTTTTTACCTACGCCTTCTTCCTCCTTTGCTTATCCATTTCCGCGTACTCGAGCTCCAGCGCCCAAGTCCGCACATCTCGCCTCAACCTTCCCCAGCCATGTCCGGAGCGGGAGGCAAGTGGATGGCCTCCTCCGTCACGGAGGGGCACATCAAGAGGCTGTGAAAGGCCGGATACTTGTCCAGCGACATTGCGCATCGGCTCCCCGACGAGGGGAAGCTCATTCCCACCCCCGGGCCCCATGAGAGGGTGGTGTTCCTCACCCACTTCCTCCGCGGACTAGGTTTTCCACTTCATCCATTTGTCTGGGGGCTCATGTTCTACTATGGCCTGGATTTCCACGATCTGGCCCCGAATTTCATCCTCAACATCTCGGTGTTCATCGTCGTGTGCGAGGCCTTCCTCTGCATCCAGCCCCACTTCGGCTTATGGCTAAAGACCTTCAATGTCAAGCCGAAGGTAGTGGGAGGCCGCCAAGCGCAGTGCGGAGGTGCCATGGTGGGCAAGATGCCCAATGTCCTATGGCTCGAGGGCTCCTTTGTGGAGACCATAAAGGGGTGGCAATCGGGGTGGTTCTACATCATCGAGCCGCGTAACCCTAAATGGGCAGCGGCCCCTGAATTCATATCTGGCATCCCCACACGGCTCACCTCCTGGAAAGAGAAGGGCCTATCATGGGGTGATTCGGAGGAGCTGACCGGACTCCAATCCTGTGTCCAAACCTTGGTGAACAAGAAGCTCAAGCTTGTCAACATAGTCCCGGTCATGCTCATCCGCCGGATCCTCCCGTGCCAACAACGGGCTTTTAATTTGTGGGAGTTTGATCCGGCACAGCACCGAACCTTGAGCAGGATCTTCGACACTACGTACGAAGATGCCTGGAAGGTGCTGTTCAAGGGCACCGAGGCTCCCGCATCTGCTACAGAAGATCGCGGATTCAGCTCGCAACGTCAAGCGGCGAGGTAAGCTATTTTACCCTTTACAGGACGCTTATTTTCCATAGTTTGACTCTATGCGGGATCTAAACTCCCTTTACCTTTGACAGACCTGGCAAAAGACGTCTGGGCAGGTTAACTGTCCGCCCCCCTTGCCAGAAGACCCAGCGGACGCCCAATTAACGGGATTGCTGGCTCCGGCGCCTTATGTGGTGCCGGGGAAGAAGGCCAAGAAGAAGGCCACGAGAACCCGAAAGAGCTCCCGGCGTCAGGTGTTATCGGACTCATCGTCCAATGACTCCGAGGCGAACTCCTCCCGCGAAGACAAGGAGGAGAAAAAAGAGGCCTCTCCCCCCGCTAGAAAAGGAAGGCCTCCTCAACGGGGGAGGCCGAAGGGTCCAAGAAGGGAAGGACCATCCCCCCGGACTACTCCACCAACGCCGACGATGATGAAGAGGAGTGGCCACCCAGGACTAAGCCCCTGGCGACTTCGTAAGTGTCCGTATACCAGAATAACTCATGGTGCTTGATTTGTTGCATAGAATCTCTTAACGCCAAATATAACCTTGTAGCCCGCCCAAGGACGGGCTCGATACTTCAACGAGCGGCTCCCTGGCGCCATCGGACGTGGATAGCACTTCGCCTCCGACCATCTCCTCTCCTCGCGCTGCGGATGACGCCGAGGTGGGGTCACAAAAGGGGCCCAACCAGGAGGAGGAGGTTCCGGAGATGCCGCAGGGCAACCTCCTGGACTTTGGGCACGAGGCGGATCAACCCCCAAAGGGTTGTGCGTTCGGCCCTGGGCCAGACTCCGCACCGGAACCTTTAGTGGTTCCGGAGTCCAGCGGGCAGCCCCTTCGTAAGAAGGGCGAGACTGCGACGCCGGTGACCTCCATCCAGCCGGAGGCGCCGGATAATTTGCTGGAGGCGCTTAATGGCGCTTCCATCGACGAGGAGCACCGCACTGTTATGAGTGCGGTGATCCAAAAATTTCAGTCCGCCAAGAGCGTGCAGACTGAAGCCTTGTTGGAAATATGCCCTAGAGGCAATAATAAATTAGTTATTATTACTATATTTCCTTGTTCATGATAATCGTTTATTATCCATGCTATAATTGTATTGATAGGAAACTCAGATACATGTGTGGATACATAGACAACACCATGTCTCTAGTAACCCTCTAATTGACTAGCTCGTTGATCAATAGATGGTTACGGTTTCCTGACCATGGACATTGGATGTCGTTGATAACGGGATCACATCATTAGGAGAATGATGTGATGGACAAGACCCAATCCTAAGCCTAGCACGGAGATCGTGTAGTTCGTATGCTAAAGCTTTTCTAATGTCAAGTATCTTTTCCTTAGACCATGAGATTGTGCAACTCCCGGATACCGTAGGAATGCTTTGGGTGTACCAAACGACACAACGTAACTGGGTGGCTATAAAGGTGCACTACAGGTATCTCCGAAAGTGTCTGTTGGGTTGGCACGAATCGAGACTGGGATTTGTCACTTCGTGTAAACGGAGAGGTATCTCTGGGCCCACTCGGTAGGACATCATCATAATGTGCACAATGTGGCCAAGGGGTTGATCACGGGATGATGTGTTATGGAACGAGTAAAGAGACTTGCCGGTAACGAGATTGAACAAGGTATCGATATACCGACGATCGAATCTCGGGCAAGTACAATACCGTTAGACAAAGGGAATTGTATACGGGATCGATTGAGTCCTTGACATCGTGGTTCATCCGATGAGATCATCGTGGAACATGTGGGAGCCAACATGGGTATCCAGATCCCGCTGTTGGTTATTGACCGGAGAACGTCTCGGTCATGTCTGCATGGTTCCCGAACCCATAGGGTCTACACACTTAAGGTTCGATGACGCTAGGGTTATAAAGGAAGTTTGTATGTGGTTACCGAATGTTGTTCGGAGTCCCGGATGAGATCCCGGACGTCACGAGGAGTTCCGGAATGGTCCGGAGGTAAACATTTATATATGGGAAGTCCTGTTTCTGCCACCGGAAAATGTTCGGGATTTTTCAGTATTGTACCGGGAAGGTTCTAGAAGGTTCCGAAGTGGGGCCCACCTGCATGGGGGACCCACATGAACGTGGGTAGTGGGGTCAAGGCCCCACACCCCTGGTCAAGGTGCACCAAGATCCCCCCTTAGAAGGAATAAGATCATATCCCGAAGGGATAAGATCAAGATCCCTAAAAAAGGGGGATAACAATCGGTGGGGAAGGAAATGATGGGGTTTCTTTCCTCCCACCTTTCCCAACGCCCCAATGGACTTGGAGGGCAAGAAACCAGCCCCCTCCACCCCTATATATAGTGGGGAGACGCATGGGAGCTACACCCTTCCCCTGGCGCAGCCCTCCGCCTCTACCAAGTACTCCTCCTCTCTCGCGGTGCTTGGCGAAGCCCTGCAGGATTGCCACGCTCCTCCACCACCACCACGCCGTTGTGCTGCTGCTGGATGGAGTCTTCCTCAACCTCTCCCTCTCTCCTTGCTGGATCAAGGTATGGGAGATGCCACCGGGCTGTACGTGTGTTGAACGCGGAGGTGCCGTCCGTTCGGCACTAGGATCTCCGGTGATTTGGATCACGACGAGTACGACTCCTTCAACCCCGTTCTCTTGAACGCTTCCGCTTAGTGATCCACAAGGGTATGTAGATGCACTCTCCTTCCCCTCGTTGTTGGTTTCTCCATAGATAGATCTTGGTGACACGTAGGAAAATTTTGAATTTGTGCTACGTTCCCCAACAGTGGTATCAGAGCTAGGTCTATTGCGTAGATTCTTTGCACGAGTAGAACACAAAGTAGTTGTGGGCGTTGATTTTGTTCAATATGCTTACCGTTACTAGTCCAATCTTGTTTCGATGGTATTGTGGGATGAAGCGGCCCAGACCGACCTTACACGTACTCTTACGTGAGACAGGTTCCACCGATTGACATGTACTTGGTGCATAAGGTGGCTAGCGGGTGCCAGTCTTTCCCACTTTAGTCAGAACGGATTTGATGAAAAGGGTCCTTATGAAGGGTAAATAGCAATTGGCATATCACGTTGTGGTTTTGCGTAGGTAAGAAACGTTCTTGCTAGAAACCCATAGCAGCCACGTAAAACATGCAACAACAATTAGAGGACGTCTAACTTGTTTTTGCAGGGTATGCTATGTGATGTGATATGGCCAAGAAGAATGTGATGAATGATATGTGATGTATGAGATTGATCATGTTCTTGTAATAGGAATCACGACTTGCATGTCGATGAGTATGACAACCGGCAGGAGCCATAGGAGTTGTCTTTATTTATTGTATGACCTGCGTGTCATTGAACAATGCCATGTAATTACTTTACTTTATTGCTAACTGGTAGCCATAGTAGTAGAAGTAATAAGTTGGTGAGACAACTTCATGGAGACATGATGATGGAGATCATGGTGTCATGCCGGTGACGATGATGATCATGGAGCCCCGAAGATGGAGATCAAAAGGAGCAAAATGATATTGGCCATATCATGTCACTATTTGATTGCATGTGATGTTTATCATGTTTATGCATCTTGATTACTTAGAACGACGGTAGTAAATAAGATGATCCCTTACAACAATTTCAAGAAGTGTTCTCCCCTAACTGTGCACCGTTGCTAAAGTTTGTCGTTTCGAAGCACCACGTGATGATCGGGTGTGATAGATCCTTACATTCACATACAACGGGTGTAAGACAGTTTTACACATGCAAAACACTTAGGGTTAACTTGACGAGCCTAGCATGTATAGACATGGCCTCGGAACACAGAGACCGAAAGGTCGAGCATGAGTCGTATGGAGGATACGATCAACATGAAGATGTTCACCGATGATGACTAGTCCGTCTCACGTGATGATCGGACACGGCCTAGTTGACTCGGATCATGTAATCACTTAGATGACTAGAGGGATGTCTATCTGAGTGGGAGTTCATAAGATGAACTTAATTATCCTGAACATAGTCAAAAGATCTTTGCAAATTATGTCGTAAGCTCGCGTTTTAGTTCCACTGTTTAGATATGTTCCTAGAGAAAATATAGTTGAAAGTTGACAGTAGCGATTATGCGGACAGTAGAAAGCTTATGTCCTTAATGCACCACTCAGTGTGCTGAACCCCAAACGTTGTCTGTGGATGTTGCGAACATTGGACATACACGTTTTGATAACTACGTGATAGTTCAGTTAAACGGTTTAGAGTTGAGGCACCAAAGACGTTTTCAAAACATCGCGGAACATATGAGATGTTTCGAGGGCTGAAATTGAGATTTTCGGCTCATGCCCACGTTAAGAGGTATGAGACCTCCGACGATTTTCTTAGCCTGCAAACTAAGGGAGAAAAGCTCAATCGTTGAGCTTGTGCTCAGATTGTCTGAGTGCAACAATCACTTGAATCGAGTGGGAGTTGATCTTCCAGATGAGATAGTGATGTTTCTCCAAAGTCATTACCACCAAGCTGCTAGAGCTTCGTGATGAGTTATAACATATCAGGGATAGATATGATGATCCTTGAGGTATTCGCGATGTTTGACACCGCGAAAGTAGAAATCAAGAAGGAGCATCAATTGTTGATGGTTGGTGAAACCACTAGTTTCAAGAAGGGCAAGGGCAAGAAGGGATGCTTCATGAAACGGCAAATCAGCTGCTGCTCTAGTGAAGAAACCCAAGGTTGAACCCAAACCCGAGACTAAGTGCTTCTGTAATAAGGGGAACAACCACTGGAGCGGAATTACCCTAGATACTTGGTAGATGAGAAGGCTGGCAAGGTTGATAGAAGTATATTGGATATACATTATGTTAATGTGTACTTTACTAGTACTCCTAGTAGCACCAGGGTATTAGATACCGGTTCGGTTGCTAAGTATTAGTAACTCGAAATAAAAGCTACGGAATAAACGGAGACTAGCTAAAGGTGAGCTGACGATATGTGTTGGAAGTGTTTCCAAGGTTGATGTGATCAAGCATCGCACGCTCCCTCTACCATCGAGATTTGGTGTTTGCGTTGAGCATAGACATGATTGGATTATGTCTATCGCAATACGGTTATTTATTTAAGGAGAATAATGGTTACTCTATTTATTTGAATAATACCTTCAATGGTCTTGCACCTAAAGGAATGGTTTATTGAATCTCGATCGTAGTGATACACATTTTCATGCCAAAAAGATATAAGATAGTAATGATAGTACCACTTACTTGTGGCACTGCCATGTAAGTCATATTGGTGTAAAACGCATGAAGAAGCTCCATGTTGATGGATCTTTGGACTCACTCGTTTTGAAAAGTTTGAGACATGCGAACCAAGTCTAATTGTGTATACGCATGAAGAAATTCCATGCAGATGGATCGTTTGGACTTACTTGATTTTGAATCACTTGAGATATGCAAATCATACCACATGGGCAAGATGACTAAAAAGCCTCATTTTTCAGTAAAATGGAACAAGATAGCAACTTGTTGGAAGTAACACATTTTGATGTGTGCAGTCCAATGAGTGCTGAGGCATGCAGTGAATATCGTTATGTTCTTACTTCACAGATGATTCGAGTAGATGTAGAGTATATTTACTTGATGAAACACAAGTCTGAATTATTGAATGGTTCAAGTAATTTCAGAGTGAAGTTGAAGATCATCGTGACAAGAGGATGAAATGTCTATGATATGATCATAGAGATGAGTATCTGAGTTACGAGCTTTGGCACGCAATTAAGACATTGTGGAAATTGTTTCACAATTAATACCGCCTGGAACACCATAGTTTGATGGTGTGTTCGAACATCATAGTTGCACCCTATTGGATATGGTGCGTACCATGATGTCTCTTATCGAATTACCACTATCGTGTATGGGTTAGGCATTAGAGACAACCACATTCACTTTAAATAGGGCACCACGTAATTCCGTTGAGATGACACCATATGAATTATGGTTTAGAGAAACCTAAGCTGTCATTTCTTAAAGGTTTGGGGCTGCGACGCTTATGTGAAAAAGTTTCAGGTTGATAAGCTCGAACCCAAAGCGGATAAAATGCATCTTCATAGGACACCCAAAAATAGTTGGTTATACCTCCTAATTCAGATCCGAAAGCAATAGGGATTGTTTCTTGAATCGGGTCCTTTCTCGAGGAAAAGTTTGTCTCGAAAAGTTGAGTGGGAGGATGGTGGAGACTTGATGAGGTTATTGAACCGTCACTTCAACAAGTATGTAGCAGGGCACATGAAGTTGTTCCTGTGGCTCCTACACCAATTGAAGTAGAAGCTTATGATAGTGATCATGAAGTTTTTGGATCAAGTCACTACCGTACCTCGTAGGGTGACAAGGATGCGTACTACTTTAGAGTGGTACAGTAATCCTGTCTTGAAGGTCATGTTGCTAGACAACAATGAACCTACGAGCTATGGAGAAGCAATGGTGGGCCCAAATTCCGACAAATGGTTAGAAGCCATGAAATCCGAGATAGGATCCATGTGTCAGAACAAAGCATGGACTTTGGTGGACTTGCCCGATGATCGGCAAGCCATTGAGATAAATGGATCTTTAAGAAGAAGACGGACGTGGACGGTGATGTCACCGTCTATGAAGCTCGACTTGTGGCGAATAGTTTTTCACAAGTTCAAGGAGTTGACTACAATGAGATTTTCTCATCAATAGCGATGCTTAAGTCCGTCGGAATCATGTTAGCATTAGCTGCATTTATGAAATCTGGCAGATGGATGTCAAAATGAGTTTCCTTACCAGTCTTCGTAAGGAAAGGTTGTATGTGATACAATCAGAAAGGTTTTGTCGATCCTAAGGATGCTAAAAGGTATGCTGGCTCCAGCGATCCTTCTAAGGACTGGAGTAAGCATCTCGGAGTTGGAATGTGCGCTTTGATGATCAAAGATTTTGGGTTTATACAAAGTTTATGATAAACTTGTATTTCCAAAGAAGTGAGTGGGAGCACTATAGAATTTCTGATGAGTATATGTTATTCACATATTGTTGATCAGAAATGATGTAGAATTTCTGGAAAGCATATAGGGTTATTTGAAAAGTGTTTTTCAATGGAAAACCTGGATTAAGCTACTTGAACATTGAGCATCAAGATCTATAATGATAGATCAAAAACGCTTAATGGTACTTTCAAAATGAGCACATACCTTGACATGATCTTGAAGGTGTTCAAGATGGATCAGTCAAAGAAGGAGTTCTTGCCTGAGTTGTAAGGTATGAAGTTAAGACTTAACGCTCGACCACGACAGAAAAGAGAGAAAGGACGAAGGTCATCCCCTATGCTTTAGACATAGGCTCTACAGTATGCTATGCTGTGTACCGCACCGGAAGTGTGCCTTGCCATGAGTCATTCAAGGGGTACAAGAATGATCCAGGAATGGATCATTGGGCAGCGGTCAAAAAAATGTCCTTGGAGTAAATAAGGACATGTTTCTCGATTATGGAGGTGATAAAGAGTTCGGCGTAAAGGGTTACGTCGATGCAAGCTTTAACACCTATCCGAGTGACTCTGAGTAGCAAACCGGATACATATAGTGGAGCGACCATTTGGAATAGCTCCAAGGGGAGCGTGGAAGCAACATTTATAGAATGACCTAGAGATTTGCGAAGTACATACGGATCTGAAAGTTGCAGACCTGTTGACTAAAACCTCTCTCACAAGCAAAACATGATCAAACCCCAGAACTCATTGAGTCTTAATCACATGATGATGTGAACTAGTTTAATGACACTAGTAAACTCTTGGGCGTTGGTCACATGACGATGTGACCTGTGAGTGTTAATCACAGGCGATGTGAACTAGATTATTGACTCTAGTGCAAGTGGGAGACTGTTGGAAATATGCCCTAGAGGCTATAATAAATTAGTTATTATTACTATATTTCCTTGTTTATGATAATCGTTTATTATCCATGCTATAATTGTATTGATAGGAAGCTCAGATACATGTGTGGATACATAGACAACACCATGTCCCTAGTAAGCCTCTAATTGACTAGCTCGTTGATCAATAAATGGTTACGGTTTCCTGACCATGGACATTGGATGTCGTTGATAACGGGATCACATCATTAGGAGAATGATGTGATGGACAAGACCCAATCCTAAGCCTAGCGCAGAGATCGTGTAGTTCGTATGCTAAAGCTTTTCTAATGTCAAGTATCTTTTCCTTAGACCATGAGATTGTGCAACTCCCGGATACCGTAGGAATGCTTTGGGTGTACCAAACGTCACAACGTAACTGGGTGGCTATAAAGGTGCACTACAGGTATCTCCAAAAGTGTCTGTTGGGTTGGCACGAATCGAGACTGGGATTTGTCACTCCGTGTAAACAGAGAGGTATCTCTGGGCCCACTCGGTAGGACATCATCATAATGTGCACAATGTGACCAAGGGGTTGATCACGGGATGATGTGTTACGGAACGAGTAAAGAGACTAGCCGGTAACGAGATTGAACAAGGTATCGGTATACCGACGATCGAATCTCGGGCAAGTACAATACCGTTAGACAAAGGGAATTGTATACGGGATCGATTGAGTCCTTGACATCGTGGTTCATCCGATGAGATCATCGTGGAACATGTGGGAGCCAACATGGGTATCCAGATCCCGCTGTTGGTTATTGACCGGAGAACGTCTCGGTCATGTCTGCATGGTTCCCGAACCCATAGGGTCTACACACTTAAGGTTCGATGACGCTAGGGTTATAAAGGAAGTTTGTATGTGGTTACCGAATGTTGTTCGGAGTCCCGGATGAGATCCCGGACGTCACGAGGAGTTCCGGAATGGTCCGGAGGTAAAGATTTATATATGGGAAGCCCTGTTTTGGCCACCAGAAAATGTTCGGGATTTTTCGGTATTGTACCGGGAAGGTTCTAGAAGGTTCCGGAGTGGGGCCCACCTGCATGGGGGACCCACATGAACGTGGGTAGTGGGGTCAAGGCCCCACACCCCTGGTCAAGGTGCACCAAGATCCCCCCTTAGAAGGAATAAGATCATATCCCGAAGGGATAAGATCAAGATCCCTAAAAAAGGGGGATAACAATCGGTGGGGAAGGAAATGATGGGATTTCTTTCCTCCCACCTTTGCCAACTCCCCAATGGACTTGGAGGGCAAGAAACCAGCCCCCTCCACCCCTATATATAGTGGGGAGATGCATGGGAGCTACACCCTTCCCCTGGCGACGAGTACGACTCCTTCAACCCCGTTCTCTTGAACGCTTCCGCTTAGCGATCCACAAGGGTATGTAGATGCACTCTCCTTCCCCTCGTTGCTGGTTTCTCCATAGATAGATCTTGGTGACACGTAGGAAAATTTTGAATTTCTGCTACGTTCCCCAACAAGCCAATACCAGCCTTCTATCAGGCTTTGAGGTATGTAATTAAGATATGTAAAAATAGTACCGCATAGACAGTAGCCCCTGATGCTCAGTTTGGTGTTCGGAAAGAAGAGCCGAACTGAGGATATAAAAAGATATACGCAGGAGTCTAACATAAGCATGTCAATATGGGAATGCAGGCTGCGCTGCTGACCTCTGTTGCACTGACCGCAGAGGTCAATGTGTTGAAGCAGAGCCTCGAGCGGTCCGAGAACGAGCTCGGCCATCCCAAGAAGCAGCTCGAGGACAAGGAAGGTAAGTAATACCTTATTGAAGTAATACCTTATAGAAAGGATTTGGTTGCAAAAATTGACATGAGTAACGTGAGTATTGCAGGGGCCACGAACGAGGTGGTGACCCTGAAGGAAGCGGTGTCCAAGGCCGAAAGCAATGCGACCGCGAAACGCACCGAGCGAGAGAAGCAGGAGGCGCGGGTGGCAGAGGTGCGGCAAGAGCTCCAGGCTCTCGTGGAAAAACACGAGAGTTTGGAGCATGACTCGAAGACTCGAGAGTCCGAGCTCGCCTCGGCTCTTGAGAGTGCCAAAGCCGCTAAGGCCAAAGCCCAAAAAGCCCTCCAGGAAATTGAGACAATAAAGAAGATAGCGGCGGGTAAGGCATTCTTCATGCAAAGCAAGCATGTGAAAGTGAATTACTTGTTACTTACCCGAATTCGGAGCTCTCCAGGAGCATTCGCGGATCTGCCCCACAGTGTGTCTGACACTGCCGCATTCTATCGGGCCGAGGAAGGGAGCTCGACGGAGAAGGTATTCTGGTCTCAGTATGCTGAGGCCGGACACCCGGTGCCCTTGAGCGACCAGATGAAGCAGCTGGTCGAGCTCCATAAGGTGGCCGAACAGGCCATGAAGGGCCTCATAGCTCGGCTGTGGCCGAAGGAGGCCATGCCTGGGAGCTACTTCGGGCTGGTGCGGCGGCTAGTGGACGGATGTCCATGAATTGAAGTCGTCAAGCGCTCCATCTGCATCGAAGGTGCCCGTAGGGCCCTTGCCCGTGCTAAAGTGCACTGGGGCAAGATGGACGCTGAGAAGCTTGTGACGGATGCTCCACCACCGGGCAGGGAGTATCGCAAGCCCGAGATGTATTATGAGAACGTCCTGAAGGGTGCCCGTCTTATAGCGGGCGAATGCTCCAAAGATGTAATCTTTGAGTAAACTCGCATTTGTTATCCTGTACGCTTGAAAACTTGTTCATATGCGCTAAGCAACACTTGTTAATTTAAAATATTACCTTCTGTGCGGCCGTTTATCAAATCTAAGAGATGGCAAGTCGTTGGCTTCGGCCCCCATGCCACGAGTGCCGGGGTGTTCGGGATAAACTTGAGCGCTCTTGTTCCCATTTTTGGGTCCTTCGAGGGAGGCGCTCAACACAACGAACAAGGCAACCAGACTTATAATGCTTGAACACTCCAACTTAGCCATAGAATTCTATAATTTTAAATTTCGGCGAAGCCCCTAGTGTTCGGAAGACCGAATTCGGGGTGCTATCCACGCCTGGGCCGAACAAAGGCGGCCCCTCGCTCTAAGCAGCATAAGTCTTTAGGGACTCGAAAAAACCTCTCGAACAGCGACCGGCTCTCGCCCAATCATGATGGTCAGTTTTAGCTTTCTCCACTGAGGTGCTCGACCTAGCTCAACTGGGGCACAATCGCAGTGGTTCTCTCAGTGCTACCTTAGCCGATATAACAGAACGTAAGGTAACAAAACATGGGAGCCGGGCAAGCCCAACTATTGACCCAAGACATGATTCGGAGCCGATGCATATAATGCTATAAGTTCGGGGTGCCGCACTTGTGAAAGTGTTCGGACTTGTCACACCATATTTTGGGGAACTTAAGCCCCTGGTGTATTTGGCCATACCAAAGCGTACGGATGCAACATGTCATAAGTGAACATATATAGATAAAAAAAAGGAATGCAATAATAGGCAAAAAGCGATGCATTGTTTATTCAAAAAATACTGTAATGAAAGCAGAACGATGCAAATATTGCGATAAGCAAGGGATGGGACTATTTAACATGTCCCCCTCCAGGGGTAGGCTGCGGGATGGTATGCAAAACAGGTATACTGCTCGTAATAGAGACCACCTGGACACTCGACGTAGCTTTTCTGCTTCCCTGGCTGTTGCATCATGAGTTCGGCGATTCTGCCGGACAGGGCTTCTGGAAAACGGTGTCCTGAAAAAAAGAAAAAAAAGAATGACACAATTGGGAGCCCCTGGTGCGGTTGAGCCGCTCTTAGGGCATGCCATGGTCGTGCCCCTACCCCTATGCCCATGGTATCTCCAGAGCGTAGTTATGTACGCGTGGTACTGGTCTCGCGATTTCGCGAGGGCTGGGGTTGGGGCCGCATTCCTACGCGTGCTCGGAACGTGACAGGCGGTCTTGTTGTAGGTTACTCCGGGTGTGCTTGACGGTGTCCGGCCACTTAACAGCCGAACTCGAGAATTGCCTTAAGAGGCTGCTTTGTACTTCCGCCGCGAGAGCCGCTGTACGCTCCTCCGTCCGGAGAGAGCGCTAGGTGTTTCCGTTGACCGTAATGACTCCTCGAGGGCCTGACATCTTGAGCTTGAGGTATGCGTAGTGCGACACCGCATTGAACTTTGCAAATGCGGTTCGTCCGAGCAGTGCGTGATAGCCGCTGCGGAATGGGACTATGTCGAGAATTAACTCCTCGCTTCGGAAGTTATCCGGAGATCCGAAGACCACTTCAAGTGTAACTGAGCCTGTACAGTTGGCCTCTACACCTGGCATGACCCTTTAAAGGTCGTCTTTGTGGGTTTAATCCTTGAGGGGTCTATGCCCATCTTGCGCACTATATCCTGATAAAGCAGGTTCAGGCTGCTGCCGCCGTCCATCAGGACTTTAGTGAGGTGAAATCCATCGACGATTGGGGTCTAGAACCACTGCGGTGAATCCGCCATGGCGGATGCTAGTGGGGTGGTCCCTTCGATCAAAAGTGATCGGGCAGGAGGACCAAGGATTGAACTTTGGGGCGACTGGCTCCATCGCATATACGTCCCTGAGTGCACGCTTCTGCTCCCTTTTGGGTATGTGGGTTGCGTATATCATGTTCACCGTCCGCACTTGTGGGGGAAAACCCTTCTGTCCTCTATTGTTCGGCGGCCGGGTCTCCTCCTCGTCATCGCTATGCAGCCCCTTGTCATTGTTTTCGGCAATTAACTTGCCTGCCTGCTTGAACACCCAACAATCCCTGTTGGTGTGATTGGCTGGCTTTTCGGGGGTGCCGTGTATCTGGAACGAGCGATCGAGTATTCGGTCCAAATTGGACGGGCCTGAAGTATTTCTTTTGAATGGCTTTTTCCGCTGATCGGGTTTAGAGCCTCTGAATCCGGCATTGACTGTCGTATCCTCAGTATTGTCGCCATTAATGCGGCGGTTGTGCTTGTTGCGGCGCAACCTGCCGTTGGTGTCCTTGGTATCCAAATTACCAGGGCTCTTGGTCATGTTGTTACTACGAGCTAGCCAGCTATCCTCTCCCGCGCAGAAGCGGGTCATGAGTGTTGTGAGGGCTGCCATGGATTTCGGCTTTTCCTGTCCTAGGTGCCGGGCAAGCCACTCGTCGCGAATGTTGTGTTTGAAGGCTGCAAGGGCCTCTGCATCCGGACAGTCGACGATTTGATTTTTTCTTGGTTAGGAATCGTGTCCAGAATTGTCTGGCCGATTCTTCTGGCTGCTGAATTATGTGGCTTAGGTCATCGGCGTCTGGTGGTCGCACATAAGTGCCCTGGAAGTTGTCGAGGAATGCGGCTTCCAGGTCTTCCCAACAACTGATTGACTCTGCTGGCAAGCTGTTAAGCCAATGCCGCGCTGGTCCTTTAAGCTTGAGTGGGAGGTATTTGATGGCGTGTAGATCATCACCGCGGGCCATGTGGATGTGAAGGAGATAGTCCTCGATCCAAACCGCAGGATCTGTTGTGCCGTCGTATTATTCAATGTTTACGGGTTTGAAACCCTCGGTGATTTGATGATCCATTACTTCGTCTGTGAAGCATAGTGGGTGTGCGGCGCCTCTGTATTGGGCTATATCCGGACGCAGCTCAAATGAGCTTTGTCTACTGTGTTCGGCCCGGCCGGAATTGCTGTATCCGGCGTGACGGTTGTCATCACATATCGTGGGGCACCCAAGCGATCCGTAGATCGATCTTGTTTGTCTTGCCTTGTCCTCGAGTATATCTCGCAGGTCTGGCGCATTTTCCCGCGGCTTTGTACTTTTCGAGCGACGCCGGGGTGCGGCTTGAGTGTAGGGCCGAGAGGCCTCTCTGTCGTGGCCACGAGGTGGCCGGTCGGCCGTATTATGCGCTGGTGATGTAGGTTTAAGTGCTTCCTCCTCTAATCGGGGTAGCAGCCTGCGTTTTGGGTAGCTCTTGGAGGGGCGTTCGAGTTCATACTCTTCGGCCGCAAGGACTTCAGTCCATCTATCTGCTAGCAAATCTTGGTCAGCTCTAAGTTGTTGCTGCTTTTTCTTGAGGCTGCTTGCTGTGGCCATAAGCCTGCATTTGAAATGCTCTTGTTCGACGGGATCCTCAGGCACGACAAATTCATCGTCGTCGAGGCTTGCCTCGTCTTCGGAGGGAGGCATATGATTATCGTCCTCTACCTCTCTGTCTGCCGCTTTGTCATGAGGGCTGGCTTCTCCATCCTCCTGCGCTGAATCCTGCTGGAGGGGGTTGTCTTCGGCACTGTCCGGGGTGTTATTGTCTTCGGTGCCGGAATCTCCATTTTTGCTGGGGCGGGATTTAGAGTGGCGCCGCTGACGCCGGCGCTTAGGCTGTTTCTTGGAGGGGTCGTCCTCCATTGTTCCATCACCATTCCCATCCTTTGGGATGTCCACCATGTAAATGTCGTATGACGAGGTGGCCGTCCAGTGCCCTGTAGGCGCTAGTTCTTGGTTGTCTGCTGCATCGTCGTCCATACCGTCGATGTCTTCGGAGTCGAAGTCTAGCATGTCGGTAAAGTCATCGACAGTGGCTATGAAGTGGGTGGTGGGTGGGCTTTGAATTTCTTCGTCGTCCGCATCCCAACCATCCTGACCATAATCCAGCCAGGGTTCTCCTGATAAAGAGAGACACTTTAGCGAATTTAGGATGTCGCCAAAGGGTGAGTGCTGAAAGATGTCCGCAGAAGTGAACTCCATGATCGGCGCCCAATCGGAATCGATTGGCGGGGGCGCGGAAGGCTCGGAGTCCGGAGAGGAGTCCGGCACCTTGGAGTCACGAGCTTCACAAAGGACAGGGTTGATATTCGGCTCTATCGCCGTAGAGGTAGCAGCCCCCGAGGCGGTGTCCAGCCACCCTTCCTCGATCGGCGCAGTCGGCTCCGAGCTAAGGGTCGGAGCGGATACTTGTGCGGCCTCCGGCGCACTGTCCGGCAGCAGAGCTAGATCATGCCCATCATGATAGTGCGGCGCGCTTGGCTGTGGCTCGAACCCGTCGAAGATCAAGTCTCCGCGGACGTCAGCCGTATAGTTCAAACTTCCAAATCTGACCTGATGGCCAGGGGCGTAGCTTTCAATCTGCTCCAGATCGCCAAGCGAGTTGGCCCGCAGTGCAAAGCCACCGAATACGAAGATCTGTCCGGGGAGAAAAGTCTCACCCTGGACCGCGTCGTTGTTGATGATCGAAGGAGCCATCGGACCTAAAGGTGACGACATAGAGGAACTCTCAATTAAAGCACCAATGTCGGTGTCAAAACCGGCGGATCTCGGGTACGGGGTCCCGAACTGTGCGTCTAGGCAGATGGTAACAGGAGACAAGGGACATGATGTTTTTACCCAGGTTCGGGCCCTCTCGGTGGAGGTAAAACCCTACTCCTGCTTGATTAATATTGATGATATGGGTAGTACAAGAGTAGATCTACCACGGGATCAATGAGGCTAAACCCTAGAAGCTAGCCTATGGTATGGTTGTTGTTCATCCAACGAACTAAACCCCTCCGGTTTATATAGACACCAGAGAGGGTTAGGGTTACACAGAGTCGGTTACAATGGTAGGAGATCTACATATCTGTATCGCCAAGATTGCCTTCCACGCCAAGGAAAGTCCCATCCGGACACGGGACGAAGTCTTCAATCTCGTATCTTCATAGTCTTGGAGTCCGGCCAAAGATGATAGTTCGGCTATCCGGACACCCCCTAGTCCAGGACTCCCTCAGCCTCTATATTACAAGCCCAAAAATATGGTTCCTCCTAACGGTTGGACATCTGGGGCTCACGCCATTGTCAATGTAGTCAATAAACGAGAGAATTACACTACGAGCCGCTGACACCAGGGACCCAGCAGGTCGCGCAGTTTTTTTGAGGAACAAGTAGTTGTTATTTATACTAGTTTTAGCGACGGATCAGGGTAACAACGGGGCTGTGCGGGGGTTGTGGCCCGTCTAGCCAGGGTTTTATTTATGTTTACCACATCATGAGCCCAGTTGTGTTTTTTTCTTGCTGAAAATGGCTAGCCTAGTTCTAGTTTTTTAAAGAAATACCCAAACAAGGCCTACTTGCTTTATCGGCCCTGCGGGCTGCAAATCTTTCAAGACGAGGAGAGTTTCATTCAGTTTGCCCAGAAATGAGCTATACATTTTTAAAACACATCAAGCCAGGAATTAGTTTCAATTTTTTTCATTACAAGATTTTAAATTCCATTGATTTTTATGCGTGGACAATTATTTGGATTGTATATTTATATAAATTATTTTTCAAAATAGTTTGAATGTGAATCGATATTTCTAGATTAAAAATAGTTGACCGCACCAAAATATGCAAAATTCCATATAATTTTTAACCGTGGCCACAATATGGGGTGTAATGCTAACAAAAAGAAGATGGGCTCCAAAAAAATTCTTAAGAATTAGCAAATGGGTTGTACATTATTAGAAATAATGGCAGATGGGTTGTATGTTGTTTTCCACAGATTTGAGGCTGACTTGTGCGCCTACTACAGGTTGACGCGTATGCTTTCATAAAAAAAAGGTTGACGCACACGCAACGCCCTGTCAACTTAGTCCACACACGAGAGCAGTGACTGTTGGATGTCCATCCAACAGCTGTCGTGCTTCTTCAATCTCTACTCTTCATGCTCCAGCCGCTCAAACAAGCGCCGACGGGACTGCCTGCTCCCTCCTCCCACATCCGGTATGCTGCCGCGCAGGCCTCACGGCCCCACCGTACTCCCATCGCTAGCCTAGCCATCCCTCTACTCACCCCCACCTGCTGTTATTCTCCGGGGACGGCAGACGGACCAGTAAACCCTCGTACTCCTCCGCGTGGAAACAACTGCCGAGTATTCCCTGGCTCCATGTCATTCCGTTCCTAGGCCTCACCGTCGTCCACCGCCCTGGGGCTCTCGGCGTGGCCTGGTCAACGTGGCCAATGAACGACATCCATCAGAAGTGGACTGTATGTGGAGAGGCTAACAGCTGGGTCCACGGCCGCACGCAAGGAAATGCCTCCTTATTAGGTGCAAAATAATGATTCATCCACCTAATAGCTAGGACCCATAGGAAGGGCCTCTGTATTTCGCGAAAAAAATGTTCCCCCCGCTGACAGGTCGGACCCACCAGCTATATCTTCGCACGTAAGGAAGTGCCTCCTTATTACGCCCAAAAAAATGAATACCCCCCTGCTAGCTGGGACCCACCATATTGTTCGGCTGACTTGTGGGCCTACTAAGTTGACGGGGACGGAGGGCTTTGTCAACTTAGACAATTCTCCAGTGATCGTATGATGTCCATCCAACGGCCATAGTGCTTCTTCAACCTCTGGTCTTCTTGCTCCAGCCGCCCATAGCAGCGCCGATCGTGCCGCCTGCTCCTACCTCCCGTGGCCGGCTGTGCTACGCGGAGGCCTCACCGCCCCCATACTAATCCCACCACTGGACAGGACATCCCTCCACTCACCCACACCCCCTGTTATTCTACGGCGATGGCAGCCTCACACCGCAGCCGAACCAGTGAATGCTCGTACTCCTCTCCACGTGGGCATCCACTGCCGCGTCTTCCTCGGATCCGCGTTGTCCCCTTCCTAGGCCTCGCCGTCGTCCACCGCCATGGTGCTCTCAGCATGGCATGGTCAATGTGGTCAATGACCGACTTCCATCAGAAGAGTACTGTACATGGAGAGGCTGACAGCTGGGTCCACGGCAGCCGCAAGGAAGTGCCTCCTTATTACGCGGAAAATAATTATTCCTCCACCTCACAGCGGGGACCCACCGGACGGGCTGTAACGCCCTGGATTCGATGCGCCAGGTGTCCTCCAGTTATTCGCCATAGTTGCCATGTCATTGCTTGCGTGTTGCATTTTGCCATGTCATCATCTGCATTTCATCTGCATGTTTTTCAAAACTTGCATCCGTTCGGTTTCCTCCGGTTCTCTCCATTGTCAGTTCTGAGGCCAACCACACTCGCACGCGCCCGTCGCCCCTCTTAGACCTTGTTTCGTGAGCGGGATAAAAATCGTTCTTGGAATGGGCCGCGATTTGCCGAGTAGTCTTGGTATATCACCAGTAGACCGCCCGTCAAATTTCGTTCCACTTGGAGGTTGTTTGATGCCCCAACGATTAACCACGTAGCCCAAAACCCCCTTCTCTTTGCAGCCCAGCCCCTCTTCACCACAGCTCATGAGCCCATCCAACCCCCCCCCCCCATGCTCTTGGTCGTTCGCTCACGATCGTGTGGGCGAAAACCGCACCCCATTTGGACTCTCCTAGCTCCCTCTACCTATAAATTAGTCCCTTCCCCTGAAATTCGCGGTCCAAACCCTAGCCTTCCTCTTCCTCGCGCCGCCGGACACGTCCAACCCCATGTCGGACATGTCCACCGCCCCGCAGCCACGTTACCCGGCCAATCGCAGCCCTCCATGTCAGCGCCGTCGCCTCTCGCGCCCAACCCGAAGGCGACACGTCACCCCGCCGCTCCCCTCCAGCCGCACGAGCCCGCAGAGACCATCACCGGCCCGCCCGAGCCCATCTGGGCCCGAGCACGCCGCCAACCATGCCGGACCTCGCCGGACTTTGCGCCGCCTTCGCCGGAGCTCCTCGTCGGCCGCAGCCCCGCGCCACCCGGCCTCGCCCTCATCCCCGCCGCCGTCCACCGTGCGCAGCTCCACCTCCGTCAGGTCGCCGCCTCCCCGTTGCTCTCTCCCTTCGTTCTTCTCCCACTCACGATCTCTCTCTCTCTCTCTCTCTCTCTCTCTCTCTCTCCTGTTGTTTACAGGGAGCCACCTCTCCATGGCTGCCATGGCTCTCCATGCCCGGACCACCCCAAGCAGCCTCGTCGCCGGGAATGGAGTCCCCACTCTCGGATCTGCGCCTCATCGCCATCTCCCCTCGACGCCGGAGTCCCACGCCTCCGTCCCGTCGCCGTTGACTTCCGTTGTCGGTGTTCTGTACGAGGGAAGCAGCCAACCCCGACCTGCCAGTTTTTTTCGCGAGGTGAAAAAACGTCGAAGTCCCTAATTTTCAGCATTCTGGTGCCCATTTGGACATGCCATAACTTCTTGTGTGCTGACCCGTTTTGTGCGTGTAATATATCAAAATGTCATTGTGAGATGCTCTACATTTCATTCCATTGTGACATGCTTGTTTGAGTCCATCTTGATGCCCTAATCATCGTTGCAAGAGTGCTATATGATGTTAACCTGCTGTCTGTTTACAGAACTCGGTGATTTGTCTTTTTCATTTGCATTTTGTGTGTGAATCCTATGAGTATGAGCTCTACATGTGTTTTAAACTATGACATGCCATCTTTACAGTGGTACAATCCATGTATTTTTTTGAGTCTTGTAGTGAGTGCTTCAAGCTCGTGTAGGGTACTCGCTGTTAGTGTTTTGCTAGGTTGAATCTGCTATATCATGATGCTATGTAAACCTGCTGCTACAAGTCATTCTATGCATAATCTGGAGATGTTCACTAAGAATGTTTTGTTATACATGTAATTCTCTATCCATGCATGCCCCTCGTTGCATTTATAGCCTACTGCATCTTGTTGTAATCTTGCTCCCAAATTGCTAAATAATGTTGCTGTCAATCTGTTAACATTAAGTTCAGGTTTGCCATGTGTTTTGCTAGTGATCCATGCACCCTATGAACTTTCTCTTGCCATTCTTAGCTTCATAAATATGTCCTCTTACTGTTGGTCACCTTGTCATGCCATGTATTGCTCTGTGGTGAGTTTTACAAGCTCACCAACATGCCTACTTATCGTTGTTCCTGCCATGTACTGTTATTCTGAATCTGTCATATCATTTGCCATGTTTGCATGGATGCTACCATCTTTTCTGTTGATTTTTGGAATTCGTTCAGTAAGGGAGTTTTGTTTTTTGTCTTTAGTACTAGCATGCCATGCCTTTTTTTGCCATGATAAGGTCCTGTAGCATGTTGTTTGAGAGATCTAAACATTGCAACCTTATGTTATTTCTGCCATGTCCAGTGATTTCTGCAAAGTCTGTGAACTGTTATTATTTACAATCTTGCCATGTCCTTTTGAGCATGTTCTAGTGTTTTCTGGAGATATCTCAGTGTTCATGCTTTGTTATGCTTCATCTGTACATCATGTCCATTTATTTTGTTTTCATATTGAGGTGTTGTAGCATATTGTTTTGATGCTTGCAAGATGCCTAGTTGCTGTTTTGGACAGATTGTTGTTATATCTTGTTTGGAGTGTATGTGTTGAACCGTTGCTCCGTTTTGAGTGTGCTTTATATGGAACTTGCTTAGATTTGCATGTAGTTTCATCATGCCATGTTGCATTCATGTTTTGAGTGTGTTTGGTTGATGTTTGAATGTCTTTTGCATCAATGACATGGTTAACTTGTTTTGCTCATATCTTCTAGGCCGTAGCTCCGAACTAAATGAAGTTTATATGTAACTTGACTAGAATTTTGTGTAGAACATCTTGGTGCATCTTAAATTGCTGTTTAACAACTTGAACAAAAGGTTTGTTCAGATCTGGACCAATTTAGAAATTTTCATATGAGGACTTACCGGAATTGTTACATGTCGTTTCCGGCCTCATTTAAACTTGCTTTGATGTGTTGCTCTTGTATGCATCATATCTTGCCATGAGTAGCATCTTATAGCCTTTGCCATGCATCATGCTTGGTTGTGCATCATGTCTTGTCTATGTGTTGTGTGTTTACCTTGTTGTTTGCTCCTTTCTGGTTGTGCTCCTTCTCGTTAGTTCCTGTTTCGTTGCGATCATGAGGATTCGTTCGTCTACGCTTGGTTCGTCTTTGTGGCTTCATCTTCTTCATGGACTCGTTCTTCTTCCTTGTGGGATTTCAGGCAAGATGACCGTCACCCTCGATCTCACTACTATCATTCCTATGCTAGTTGCTTCGTTCTGTCGCTATGCTGCGCTACCTATCATTTGCTCTTCAAGCCTCCCAATTGCCATGTCAGCCTCTAACCTTTTCACCCTTCCTAGCAAACCGTTGCTCGGCTATGTTACCGCTTTGCTCAGCCCTCTTATAGCGTTGTTAGTTGCAGGTGAAGTTGAAGATTGATCCATGATGGACAGGATTATGTTGGGATATCACAATATCTCCTTTTTAATTAATGCATCTATATACTTGGTGAAGGGTGGAAGGCTCGGCCTTATGCCTGGTGTTTTGTTCCACTCTTGCTGCCCTAGTTTCCGTCATACCGGTGTTATGTTCCTTGATTTTGCATTCCTTACGTGGTTGGGTGATTTATGGGACCCCCTTGATAGTTCGCTTTGAATAAAACTCCTCCAGCAAGGCCCAACCTTGGTTTTACCATTTGCCTACCTAAGCCTTTTTCCCTTGGGTTTCCGGAGCCCGAGGGTCATCTTTATTTACCCCCCCCCCCCGGGCCAGTGCTCCTCTGAGTGCTGGTCCAAACCGAGTGATGTCCGGCGCCCCCGGGCAACCAGGGTCTATGCCAACCCGACGTCTGGCTCATCCAATGTGCCCTGAGAACGAGATATGTGCAGCTCCTATCGGGATTTGTCGGCACATCGGGTGGCTTTGTTGGTCTTGTTTTACCATTGTCGAAACGTATTGTAAACCAGGATTCCGAGACTGGTCGGGTCTTCCTGGGAGAAGGAATATCCATCATTGACCGTGAGAGCTTGTGATGGGCTAAGTTGGGACATAACTGCAGGGTATAAAATTTTGAGAGCCGTGCCCGCAGTTATGTGGTAGATGGGAATTTTTTAATGTCTGGTTGTAGAGAACTTGACATTTGACTTAAGTAAAACGCATCAACCGCGTGTGTAGCCGTGATGGTCTCTTTTCGGTGGAGTCCGGGAAGTGAACACGGGTTTTGGGTTATGTTTGATGCAAGCAGGAGTTCAGGATCTCTTCTTGATCATCGCTAGCTTCACGACCGTTCCGTTTGCTCTCTTCTCGCTCTTATTTGCGTATGTTAGCCACCATATCATGCTTAGTCGCTGCTGCAACCTCACCACTTATCCATTCCTTTACCCATTAAGCTTTGCTAGTCTTGACACCCATGGTAATGGGATTGCTGAGTCCTCGTGGCTCACAGATTACTACAACAATAGTTGCAGGTACCGTTTTTGCGATGATCATGACGCGAGAGCGATGCTTGCTTTCTTTGGAGTTCTTCTTCTACTTCTTCTTCGATTAGGGGATAGGTTCCAGGTCGACAGCCTGGGCTAGCAGGGTGGATGTCATTTGAGCTTCTATTTGTGTTTCATCCGTAGTCGGATGTTGCTCTTATGTATGATGATGTTGTATTCGTGTGGCATTGTATGCATCTTGTATATATCCCAAACTATTATGTAATGGTACGATGTAATGATATCCACTTTGCAAAAGTGTCTCCAATATGCGCTTCTATCCTTGGTGGGACCTTCGAGTTCCTTTAGGATAGGGTCGCATATAGGGCGTGACACGAGGCACCAGTATTTTGCGAAAAAAAATGTTTCCCCCTGACTGCTGGGACCCACCGGACAGGCCACCGTATTTCGCAAAAAAAAACGTTCCCCCCGCTGTCAGCTCGGACCCACCGGAAGTGCCTCCTTATTACGCACAAAAAAATGAATACTCCCCCGGCTAGTTGGGACCCACCTTGGTGGGAGGCAGACTTGTGGGCCTACTCAGTTGACGGGGACGAAGGGCTTTGTCAACTTAGTCAATATGAACGATTCTAGCTCCAGTGGCCGTATGATGTCCATCCAACGGCCGTAGTGCTTCTTCAACCTCTGGTCTTCTTGCTCCAGCCGCCCAAAGCAGCGTCGGTCATGCCGCATGCTCCTGCCTCTCGTGGCCGGCTGTGCTGCCGCGGAGGCCTCACTGCCCCCTACTATTCCCACCGCTGGCCAGGCCCTGCGGCGACGGCAGCCTCACACCGCAGCCAAACCAGTGAACCCTCGTACTCCTCTCCGTGCGGGCTTCCACTGCCGCGTCTTCCCCGGCTCCGTGTCGTCCCCTTCCTAGCCCTCGCTGTCGTCCACCGCCATGGTGCTTTCCGCGCGGCGTGGTCAACGTGGTCAAGGAACGACTTCCTTCGGAAGAGTATTGTACGTGGAGAGGCTGATAGCTAGGTCGGCCACAACCCAGTTTTTTTGTGATTCGCAAAGTAAGTCGCTTTGTCAGGCCTGTTGGGCTGCAAATCTTTCAAGACGAGGAGAGCTTTCATTCGGCTGGCCGAGAAAATGGCCCATCAGTAATGAGAATTGGGCTGTACATTTTTAAAACATATCAAACCGGCAGTTAGTTTCAAATATCTTTTTTTGATTTCGAGATTTTAAATTACAATAATTTTTATGCGTGGAGAATTTGTTGGATTTAATATTGATATACATTTATTTTTAAAATCAGTTTGAATGTGAGTCGAAATTTTGGGATTAAAAACAGTTCAAACCACACCAAAATATGCAAAATTTCATATAATTTTTTAACCGTGGCCACAATATGGGCTGTAATGCTAACAAAAATAATATGGTCACCTTAAGAATTAGCAAATGAGTTGTAAATTATTAGAAATAATGGTAGATGGGTTGTATGGTGTTTTCCACAGATTTGAGGCTTTCCTAAAAAAAGGTTGACGCATAAGCAGTGACTGTTGGATGTCCATCCAACGGCCGTCGTGCTTCTTCAATCTCTGATCTTCCTGCTCCAGCCGCTCAAACAAGCGTCGGCGGGACTGCTTGCTCCCTCCTCGTCGCGGCCGGCTGTGCTGCCGCGCAGGCCTCACCGCCCCACCATACTCCCATCGCTGGCCTAGCCATCCCTCTACTCACCCACACCTGCTGTTATTCTCCGGCAACGGCAGACGAACCAATAAACCCTCATACAGTCGTACTCCCCTCCGCGTGGGAAACAACTGCCGAGTCTTTCCTGCCTCCGTGTCGTTCCCTTCCTAGGCCTCGCCGTCGTCCACCGCCCTGGTGCTCTCGGCGTGGTGTGGTCAATGTGGTCAACGACCGACATGCATCTGAAGGGGACTGTACGTGAAGAGGCTGACAGCTGGGTCCACGGCCGCACGCAAGGAAATTCCTCCTTATTACACGCAAAATAATGATTCCTCCACCTGACATCTGGGACCCACTGAAAGGGCCTCTATATTTCGCGAAAAAAACGTTACCGCCGCTGACAGGTCGGACCAACCAGCGATATCTTCACACGCAAGGAAGTACCTTCTTATTATGCACAAAAAAATGAACACTCCCCCTGTTAGCTGGGACCCACTATAGTGGCTGGCTGACTTGTGGGCCTACTAAGTTGACGGGGACGGAGGGTTTTGTCAACTTAGTCAATATGCATGATTCTAGCTTCTTCAACCACTGGTCTTCTTGCTCTAGCCGCCCAAACCAGCGCCGGTCATGCCTCGTGCTCCTGCCTCCCGTGGCCGGCTGCGATGCGGCGGAGACCTCACCGCCCCCTACTACTCCCACCGCTGGCCAGGCCATCCGTCTACTCACCCACACCCCCTGTTATTCTACGGCAACGGCAGCCTCACACCGCAGCCGAACCAGTGAACTCTCGTACTCTTCTTAGCATGGGCATCCACTGATGCGTCTTCCCCAGCTCCGCATCGTCCCCTTCCTAGGCCTCGCCGTCGTCCACCACCATGGTGCTCACGGCGCGGCGTGGTCAATGTGGTCAACGACCGACTTCCATCGGAAGAGTACTATACGTGGTGAGGCTGACTGCGGGGTCCATGGCAGCCGCAAGGAAGTGCCTCCTTATTATGCGCAAAATAATTATTCCTCCAACTGACAGCGAGGACCCACCGGACGGGCCACCGTATTTCATGAAAAAAATGTTTCCCCACTGACTTCTGGGACCCACCAGCTACATCTTTGCACGCAACAAAGTGCATCCGGGCAAAAAAAAACCAAAACGATTCGCTCCCCTGACTGCTGGGACCCACCAGCTACATCTTTGAACGCAAGGAACTGCCTGACAGTCGGGACCCACCTGGTCGAAGCGTACGTAGCGTTGTCATTCTGGTCGCGAACGTGTACGTACATATATACTGGTCAATGTAGAGGTGCGCACGTGTCGTAGTTGAGGCGCGCATGTAGCATGTACACGTACGTACAACGACCAGTGTGCAAGAAAGAAATACGGCCACGTATGTGTACATACGGGCGGGGTCTTGAACGCCTACTCGCGCATACGTACGGCCAGGGCTCGCGTACATGGCTGGGTCGGAACGGAGAAACAGCGTCATCATCGTGTTCATGGGGAGCCAACCGACTGGGTCGGAACGGAATGCGTCGTCGTGTTCATCGGGAGGGCTTGGACGGAACAGGCGATGGAAAAGAGGCCAGGCGTACCACAGAACGGAAGAAACGACCTTGTGTTTGATCGACCACATTCAAAACTGGATCTTGTTCATCGGGAGGGGTCTGGCATACCGCAAAAACGGAGGAAACGGACCTCCTATGGTCGAAACGGGGGTCATGTTGATCGGGAAGGGTGTGGCGTACCGCAAAACGGACGAAACAGACCTCCTACGGTCGAAACGGGGGTCCTGTTGATTGGGAGGGGTGTGGCGTACCGCAAAATGGACGAAACAGACTTGTGTTGGAGCGCTACGGTCGAAACGGGGGTCCTGTTCATCGGGAGGGGTGTGGCGTACCGCAAAACGGGACTCCACGGGATACTGTTCATCTCCACCGTCGACCTCCTCCAGCCTCCACGGGCTACCATCGACTTCCTCCAGCCTCCATGGGCTCCTCTTCATCTAGCCTCCACCGCGCGCTACTCCACCGGCTACTGTTCAACCACCCCTCCACGGGCACCCCTCCACTGTCTACTATTCATCCAGCCCTCCACA
>NC_041382.1:393841708-393856657 GCF_002162155.2 Triticum dicoccoides
TTCATCCAGAGAGGCGGCACCCATCGGCTTCAGTTAGCAGCAGTAGCGAAGGAATCGCTCGATCGGGTTCAGTTAACATCCATCGATCGATCGCTCGGGTTCAGTAACGCATAGCCTGCAGTGCAATCTCTCGGGTTTAGTTAGAGCCCAACGCCTCGCTCGGGTTCAGTTAGAGCCAACGCCTCGCACACACGCGCGTACGTGTATGTGAGAAACGCGCATCACTCGGCCCCCGACCTCCCACCATAACCGGGAACTCCCCGAAATTTTCCTCGCCCTCGCTTCTACCACGGTTTTTTCCATCATGGACGGCCCAAAGAATGTCATGCAGCTGCATCTCCGGCCCGCCCAGGACGAAAAGCCCATTTTCTATCATGATTTTTTGTCATAGAAGTAGGAGCCCACCACATCTATGATGATACCAGGTTTTGTCACAATTATCATCATAGAAGCGTCATATGTATGACAGAAAAAAAAATTGTTCAGCCCAAAATCTCACGGATGTGTCTTTTTTTTAGTGCTTTAAGGTCACTATATAGTTTTGTGGTGATTATACGATCTCTAGCTCATCGTAGAGCACTGTATTGCACCCTACTGGCCGGCCACATAGTCGACGTGGCACTTTGTTGACTGGTTAAATTGACACTTGGTTTTTGGGTCCCACCTGTCAGTTGGTAGAGCAAAGAAACCGGTTAAACAAAACTTTATGCATGCACGACAGGAGTCCAACCCTTGCGCGCGAACCACCCTGGCTGTGTATGCGAGTGCATGCATGTGTACTCCCTCGGTCTTCCAACAAAGAGTATACATCGTCTCAAAAACAAAGAGTGTACATCTACACTTCCAATGCATTTAGCCTTTAATCTAATCGATATTGGTTGACTAATGCACCAACTTGTGCCCTAGCTATAGGCTACATGTCTATCCTAAATTACAGCATGCAACAACCTTCATTCAATCTTCTTCTCTCAATGGTCGCATGCACACATAAGTCTGATACTTTTGGGCGTTAATTATGCCATGGTCAGTGTGTAAATCTCTATATGTACAGTCTTTCACAGACGTAGGGAGTAGGTTGAGCACTTGAGCGTGAGTGTGTGTGTTTCTCGTGTGATGTGTGTTGCACGGGTGCGTGAGTGTTGCGCGCGTGCATGTGTACGTGTGAGTGTTGCATGTTGCATGCATGTAGGCATGCATGCATGCATGAGGCTTTTACTCCCTCCCATTGACATGTTCATATTTCAAGCTTCATTAAAACGTTGCATGCAAGAGTTAAGAGATAACTCACCAATGCGTGTAAAAGTTCGGTCATTTGTTCCTCACGCATGCATTCCAATTAATACATTCGTAAACACAATTTTCTTGAGGAAAACAAGCCCATTATTGAGTACTTTCAAAAAAAATCTTCAGGCACTCATCATTTACTACTACATTGGTTGATGATTTTTTTTATTCACCTGTATATAAACCTCCGTCCTGGTTTAATGGTCCCCTTCGTACTTAGTGTAAAATTTTCACCATAAATTTTAACTGACAAAGTGTCAATGCATGTCATAGAAAACTATACCATTAATAACTATGCTCCAATACGGATCCACTGATATGATTTTTGGTGAAATGCATTAACATTTTATTAGTTAAATACTACCTCCGTCTAGGTGTATAAGTCACTTTACGAAAACCAAATAATCCCAAAACACTTAGGAGTGGTGCATTAACTCCCACCTCGTTTCTTGTTTCTTGACATATCAACAAATAAGAGATGTGTGCGTGCATGTTTTCAATGACTCGAGACTACCAAACACGACATGCAGTGGTTAGTTCATTGCATGCAATGCTATTAATTAGCAATTAAACATTAAGTTCTCTTGTTTTTCCCTCCTTCTTGGTCACGGTGCATAACCAAAGATGACTTATCACCTGGACGAAGGGAGTAGATGGTCAAAGTTTGACACAAAATTAATGCATTGGTAAACATAACTTTTTGAGGAAAACGAGTGCATTAATTGAGTGCTTTTGCAAACTACAAAAATTATTCCACCACTTACCATCTACCTTGGTTGATGAGATTTTGAATTGAGCCCTATAAACCGGAAAGGAGGTAGTACTAGTACTCCTACATTATTGGCGCCGGGTGCCTTGGCCAATGTTTCATCTTGTTGGACAGGATGAGCGTAGAGGCATAGAGATACTGTAGATAGGAAGTCTTAGCGATACATTATTCCCCATCTCGGTCAGAGAGAACTATTCAACTAGTCTTCATAGTGAAGTGAAAATACTGGCTGCAGCAGATGGGACACTTAATTAATAAGTTGAAGCAGCATGTTGGTGTTACTAAATCAGCCTTACCAAGTACTGCCATCATGTTTGCCAGTGGAGCATGCTTCCGCAAATATGTCTGCGCACCTCTCTCCTCCATTAACTGACATATGGTCCCTCTTGAGGTAGACCCACATGTCATTGGCGTAACTATTTACACTCCGAAGGACGGTATATCCTGTTAGTAGTACTAGTAGAATTGAGATTTAATGCACTTTCTTCCCCGTCTTTCACTCTTCTTCCTCCTCTCTTCTTCTTCCTCCTCTCATCCCCATCGCCGGCCACACATCATTCCCCCTGCTCACTGCTCGCTCACCCCATGCCATCTTCCTTGGTAGCTCGCACGTACCATATCTGTCTGGGTGAAACAACACCTATGGGATCACAACGAATCCCTACTATGGTTGGCGGGGCCCGTGGCTGCAAACAGAGCGGGTTTGGAAGATCAACGCATGGGGTTTATCCAGGTTCGAGACGCAAGTGATGCGTAATACCCTACTCCTGCTGGGTTGTGTTCATCTGGTGTTCTTGAACTAGCTACAGAGTGTGCCGAGTCCAAAAAAAAGCTGAATCCCCTCTCAGTATGCCACGGGCCTCCTTTTATAGCAAAAGGGGTTGCCACAGTGGCACACAGGAGGTGTAAAGTGTACAGTAGCTGAGTCTATCCCTGGGCACCGCGGGACAAAACGCATTCAATGCGCTGCTGATGTGCCCTCCTCACTTTATTGGGGATGGCAAGGAAGCTCGTCCCACCTGTCGCCACTTCGCCTCATCTTGACAGGCGTCCAAGCTGACGAGGTGCATGGCGCCACGCTGGCTGGCTACTGCCGAGCTGGTGCGGTGGCAGAGTCTTCATGTAGATCTGCATGCCACCACGCAGGTGCTTGCTGAGTTGGCCTGAGGCTGCGTGCCGCCACGCTGGCGCCTACCTAGTTGGTAGGCTGGCAGCTGCTTTGGGATGGCAGTGGAGCCTTGGAGTGGGGCTGGCTGTGGCCTCGTCGATGTCCTCAATAAGAGTCTTGCCGGGGCGCGTTGTCCGTCCCCGGCAAGGGTCTTGCCAGGGCGGCTTCGTCTTCTTATTCCCACTTAGTCTTGTATGCTTCCGGTCTTCACAAAGATCTGCACGCCACCATGGAGCTGCCTCCTGAGCCTTGGTTCTGATGTTGTCGATGGTGTCAGAACTCTCAGGCTCAAGGGCGGTGACTTTGCTGGCGTTTGGGGCAAGTTGCCCCGACAAGCCTCTTGCCGGGGCTATGAAGGCGCCCCGGCAAGGGCCTCGCCGGGGCAGTTCACCTCGCCCTACTGTTCTTTGTGCTTCGGGTAATCTTGTGTCTCTGCTTCCTCTGCCTTGCCAAGCATGGTCACAGGCATGGCTGCGACTGCCCATGCACAAGTAAAGGGGTACCAAAAGGACCCCTACTTTTGTACACCAACAGGAGCCCCCAGGCCTGGGCCACACATAAGCGCGGAGCGTTGTTGGGCCAGGCCCAAAACAGTGCGCGGGCACGTGTGGCAGAGTTTTACTACGGTAACCCACATGCTAGTTTTGCTTCCTCACGACCTACGTTGAATGCGTAACGTGGGGGTCGTGCGTGGTGAATAGTAAAGAGGTGGCTTGCGTCTTCCCAAAAAAAGAGGAAAAAACTGCGGGGGGCGCTGCTCATTTACTCCTTTGGCCTCAGAACCGTCGTTCCACGTATCCCATCACGCCCGCCCTTTTTGCCACGTATGCCACATGCACGGCATGGGGTAGGTGACGGACGCACGGGATACGAGAGGGCGCGCGATGGCTGGTAACCATGCTCGCTTGATTGGGCGGGGAGGGTGGTCGACGACCCTGTTCAATCCTAACTTAATGAGCCAGTTGAACGGGCCTTTCAGGAGAACAGCGCCAGTTCTTGGCCTTCCCCGTTCGGCTATAAAAAGGGACTTGGGAGGAGGAGGAGAGACATCTCCTGTGTCTTCCCTTTGCCTCCATCCTCCATGCTCTGCCATGGCGAGGGGACGTGGCCGCGGTCGTTCTTCTATTGAGGCGACCAGGTCTTCCTCCCGCCAGAGAAACGCGGTGGTCAAGGAACAACCGTACGCCCAAGGTGAAGGCCATGCTTGCGGTCGAGGCGCAGAACGGGGCCGTGGTGGGCGAGGCGGTCGAGGTAGAGGCGGGCGTGGAAGGGGGAAACCTGCGCCGCCGCCATCTTCGTTGCCATCTCCTCCTGCCTCGTCGAGCGTTCATGCTGGGGACATGGTGCTGGAGTTTATGCTGTAGCTCCGTGATCGACTGCACAGCCGCCTTCATCTTCCTGGGGCATTTGCGAGGGTACTGGAGATCGACCGGCCACCGAGGCTGAGGCTTCACATGAAGGGGTGTTGCCACGGCGACATGTGGGTGAACACAAGGTTTCCCTCCCCTCATGTGATGTTCCTCTGTCGGGGCTGGAAAACCTTCGCACGTGCCATTTGCTTGCTGGATGGGCACATTCTTATCTTCAAGCTAACAGAGAGCGACCTGCTCTCCGTCAAGGTCTTCGGGCGCACGGGACTCAGGCTACGGTGCTGCGCGGAGAGCTCGACCGACGATGAGAGCTCCTCCTCGAGCGGCGACAAGGAGGGATCCAGCGACGGGGACGGGTCCGACTAGGCGTCGGGCCTCCCGTCCCTAGGCGGAGCCGGCAGTAGCACCATATGCACCTGGCCCCTTCCCCGGCAGAGCGATTTGCCGGGGGGGCAGTTCTTGGTGGTGGCTCCTTGAGCCAGCTCCTTGAACTTCTCGGGGCTGCCGCGTTTGGTGGCTGGTGCTGGAGGACCGGAGAAGACGAAGAAGGCGGGTGGCGTGCCATCAAGTCGGAGTACGATGGCATCGATGCCTTCGTCTCCTACTGTCGGCCTGCTGCCTCATCTTTCGGCTTCCTCCCTGGCACTGTCATCACACTACAAAAAAAAAGACACATCCGTGACATTTGGGCCGAATGAATTTTTTTTCTGTCATACTTATGACACTTCTATGACGATAATTGTGACAAAACCCGGTATCATCATAGATGTGGTGGGCTCCTACTTCTATGACAAAAAATCATGACAGAAAATGGGCTTTTCATCCTGGGCGGGCCGGAGACGCAGCTGCATGACATTCTTTGGGCCGTCCATGACAGAAAAAACCGTGGTAGAAGCGAGGGCGAGGAAAATTTTGGCGAGTTCCCGGTTACGGTGGGAGGTCGGGGGCCGAGCAATGCGCATTTGTCTCGTACACGTACGCGTGTGTGTGCGAGGTGTTGGCTCCAACTGAACCCGAGCGAGGCGTTTGCTCTAACTGAACCGGAGCGATTGCCTTGCAGGCTACACGTTACTGAACCCGAGCAATCGATCGATGGCTATTAACTGAACCCGATCGAGCGATTCCTTCGCTATTGCTGCTAACTGAAGCCGATCGATGCTGCCTCTGGATGAACAGTGAGCGTTGGGGGCGGGTTGGATGAACAGTGAGTGGTGGGGGTGGATGAACAGGACCCTGTGGCGTTGCCTCTGGATGAACAGGACCCCGATCGATCGAGTCGGTTGGGGCTGGATGAACAGGACCCTGTGGAGGGCTGGATGAACAGGACGACCCCGTGGAGGGCTGGACGAACAGTAGATGGTGGAGGGGTGCCCGTGGAGGGGTGGTTGAACAGTACCCGGTGGAGTAGCACGCGGTGGAGGCTGGATGAACAGGAGCCTGTGGTAGCTGTAGGAGGTCGACGGTAGCCCGTGGAGGCTGGAGGAGGTCGACGGTGGAGATGAACAATATCCCGTGGAGTCCCGTTTTGTGGTACGCCACACCCCTCCTGATCAACAGGACCCCCGTTTCGACCGTAACGCTCCAACACAAGTCCGTTTCGTCCGTTTTGCGGTACGCCACACCCCTCCCGATCAATAGGACCCCCGTTTCGACCGTAGGAGGTACGTTTCCTCCGTTTTGAGGTACGCCAGACCCCTCCCGATCAACAGGATCCCGTTTCGAACGTGGCCGGTCGAACACAAGGCCGTTTCCTCCGTTCTACGGTACGCCAGGCCTTATTTCCATCGCCTATTCCGTCCAAGCCCTCCCGATGAACACGACGACGCATTCCGTTCTGACCCAGCCGGTTGACTCCCCATGAACACGATGATGACACTGTTTCTCCGTTCCGACCCAGCCATGTACACGAGCCCTAGCTATACATATGCGCGAGTAGGCGTTCGAGACCCTGCCCGTAGGTACACATACGTGGCCGTATTTTCTTTCTTGCACACTGGCCGTTGTACATTCGTGTACATGCTACGTGCGAGCCTCTACTACGACATGTGTGTGCCTCTACATCCACCAGTATGTATGTACACGTTCGCGACTAGAATGACAATGCTACGTACGCTTCGACCAGGTGGGTCCCGACTGTCCGGCACCTCCCTGCGTGCGAAGATGTAGATGGTGGATCCCAGCAGTCAGGGGGGCCAATCATTTTTTTATTTTTTTGCCACTTCCTTGTGTGCGAAGATGTAGCTGGTGGGTCCCAGCAGTCAGGGGGGCAAATCATTTTTTTCGGACGCACTTCCTTGCGTGCAAAGATGTAGCTGGTGGGTCCCAGCTATCAGGGGGCGAATCATTTTTCTTGCGAAATACGGTGGCCCGTCCGGTGGGTCCCCGCTGTCAGGTGGAGGAATAGTTATTTTGCGCGTAATAAGGAGACACTTCCTTGCGGCTACCGTGGACCCAGCTGTCAGCCTCTCCACGTATAGTAGTCTTCCAATGGAAGTCGGTTATTGACCACATTGACCACGCCGCGTTGAGAGCACCACGGCGGTGGACGACGGCGAGGCCTTGGAAGGGGACGATGCGGAGCCGGGGAAGACGCGGTAGTGGATGCCCACGCGAAGAGGAGTACGAGGGTTCACTGGTTCGGCTGCGGTGTGAGGCTGCCGTCACCGCAGAATAACAGGGGGTGTGGGTGAGTAGAGGGATGGCCTGACCAGCGGTCGGAGTAGTAGGGGGCGGTGAGGCCTCCGCGGCATCACAACCGGCCACGAGAGGCAGGAGCATGCGGCACGACCGACGCTGCTTTGGGCGGCTGGAGCACGAAGACCAGATGTTGAAGAAGCACTACGGCCGTTGGATGGACATCGTACGGTCACTGGAGCTAGAATCGTTCATATTGACTAAGTTGACAAAGCCCTCTGTCCCCGTCAACTTAGTAGGCCCACAAGTCAGCCTTCCACCAAGGTGAGTCCCAGCTAGCAGGGGGAGTATTCATTTTTTTTTGTGCGTAATAAGGAGGCATTTCCGGTGGGTTCGAGCTGATAGCGGGGGGAACGTTTTTTTCATGAAATACAGAGGCCCTTCCGGTGGGTCCCATCTATCAGGTGGAGGAATCATTATTTTGCGCGTAATAAGGAGGCATTTCCATGTGTGGGCCCCTACTGTCAGCCTCTTCCGATGGCTATTGTTTGTTGACCATGTTGACCTCGCCGCGCCGAGAACACAAATGCGGTGGACGAGGGCGAGGCCTAGGAAGAGAACCACCCGGAGCCGGCGAAGCCACCGCAGCGGATGCCCACACTGAGGGGAGTACGAGCGCTCACTGGTCGGCTGCGGGGTGAGGCTGACATCGCCGGAAAATAATAGGATGTGTGGGTGGTTATAGGGATGGCCTGGCGGCAGCACAGCCAGCCACAGGAGGAGGGAACAGGCAGTTCCACCGGCGTTGGTTTGGGCGGCTGGAGCAGGAAGATCAGAGATTGAAGAAGCACGGCGGCCGTTGGATGGACATCCAACAGTCACTGCTGTGTGTTCACTAAGTTGACAAAGCCTTGCGTACGCGTAAAAAAAATTAGGACAGCGTCATCGTCAACCTAGTAGGCCCAGAAGTCAGCCTCCAAATCTGTGGAAAACAGCATACAGCCCATTAGCCATTATTTTCATAATTTACAGCCCATTTGCTAATTCTTAAGGATACTTGAAGCCCATATTATTTTTATTAGCATTACAGACCATATATTCTGGGCATTGCTAAAAAATTCAACGAAATTTTGCGTATTTTGGTGGGGTCCGAACTCTTTTAATCACGAAATTTCAAGTCACATTAAAAACAATTTTCAAAATATTATATCAAAATAAAATTCAAAAAACAATTCTCCGTAAAAAAGATGAATGAAATTTAGAATCTTAACTAGCAAGATGCCCGTTCGTTGCACGGAACATGAAGATGCATTTGTATGAGTAGTTTATCTTGTGGGAGAAAAGATGATATTTTAATGTAATTGCCAGTTGGCTTTGGTTTTTTAAGAGTAGAGAGTAGAGAAATCCTGAAAAAATGATATTTTAATGCAATTGCTGGTTGGCTTTGGTTTAAAAATTTACAGCCCATTTCTTACAACTTATTACCCATTTTCTGGGGAAGCCCATTTCTTACAACTTACATCCCTCCTCGTCTTGAAAGATTGGCAGCCCAGCAGGGCTGAGAAAAGCAAGTAGGCCTCGGTTTTGAAATTCTCCAAAAAAAGAATTGGGTTAGCCAATTTCAGAAAGAAAAAATATATCAACTGGGTTCGTCATGTGCTTAATAAAAGCATAAGTGTGGGCTAGACGGGCCACAGCTCCCGCACATCGCGCAGTTGAGCTCCGTCTCTGAAACTAAAAAACAACTGGGCGAGCTGTTGGGTCCCTGGTGTTATCCGCTCATTGTGTAATTTTCTCGTTTATTGACTACATTGACAATAGTGTGGGACCTAGTTGTCAAACAAATCGGTGGAAGTATTTTTTTTTGGCTTGTAATAACGAGACACCTGCTTGCGAAATGCAATGACCCTGGTGGGTCCCTACTGTCAGCCTCTCCACGTAAAGTCATCTCCTGATTCCTCTTGGTTGTTGACCATGTTGACAATGCCAGACGGTGGTGGGCACAGCGAGCGAACCAAGGCGGAGAACGACGGCAAGGCCTCGGACAGGAACGAACAGCAGCCGTGGAAGATACGACAGAGTAGTGGCAGGTGGAGGGGAGTACGAGGGCAACAACATGCAACTCAAGCATACAAATGGTACAAAAAGCCCAAGGATTAATTGTTCATCAAATTTGTAGACAAAACCCAGATTGAACATGACTGTAACATCTAACCCAACCACTCTTTTTTCCAGTCACAAACAAATGGATCGGTCTGATCCATAAAATCAACATCCTATGAAAAAAATTATTCCAGGATGACTACAACTTGTTGTAAATAGAACTCGAGCACGTTTAGAAGCCCATTTGTCCACCAGAAACTTCTTTTTTTACTGTTCAGCATGTCCGTCCGTGAGAAATCTCTTGCTATAAAAATTAAGCCTAATGGACAATAGTAACCTCGCATTCAACAGGAAGAATGTGACAAAGCTTATGTTTGCCTCGTTGGATGCATATCGTCCCATCGTTATTGTCCTCAAACGAATGTCATGAGAACTAAGAAAATGCTTGTGCTTATTACGCCACCGATTGGTTATATGTTTTTCTCAATGTGGTTCTGCCTAAGTAGACATGAAGATTAAAAACAGTTAAGGTCTGAAAAAAAGGTATGTCAAAAGAACGACAGCTGAACAGTTAATTCTAGTACAAAATATATGGGCTTTCAATGTGCATGAAATCATCACCTCTATGTACAAATTCTCCAGAGATCGAAAGCATCGCAACAAGACAATAATTATGTCCAGATCAAAACTATACATTCTTATATATATGATCTTGACAGAATCCAGCAGCATTGATAGGCTATCAATGGATGAACTCTTCATTGAGCATATAACATAATATGAGTACCCAAAGTGTACTCCAAGATGATATAAAACTTATGCGCACAAATGAAAAATGCAGCATATGATTACAAATGTTTAGATGATAATATACGGTACCTGAAAAAGTGAGGAGACAAACACCAACTCCTTGTGATTATTAAACGGGTCATGAATTACACCCAAGATCTCCAGTTTGGGCGCAGAGACGACAGTTATTTCTGAAGGTGTATAACAATTATGAAGGAGCAACCTTTCAAGTGAAGGGGCATCTTCGATGATGAGCTGTTGTCCTTTAAAACAAATTCCAATGCTTTTAAGGTGAGGCGACTTTATTTGGAGACAACTGATACTGATTTCTATTCCCAAAACAATCAGCAAGCGCTGTAGGGTAGGGCAACTGGAGTGGATGATGTTGTGCAGTGAGGCCTCCGATAGATAAACCACCACAAGCGAAAGTTTTTTTAGAAGTGGGAGCCGAAGCATTTGTACCGGATCGTCTGGTAGATGGCACCGGGCAAAGGTGGCAGTGTGGAGAGAGGAGGAAAACTGCGGGATGGATAATGGTGGTGTGGGCATGAATTCTTGGTGTGTTCGTGGTATGAAACTTTTGTGGTAATGGTACAACTCAAACTGCTGAAGTTTTCCGAATTCAGGGGATGTCAGCCAAGCATCCACCTTGCCGGATATGGACAGCAGGTAGCATGTCGGGATGCAGAGGCATTGAACGAGGCCTTGCTGGTGAGAAGAGACGTTGGCTCTGAGGAGATCAAATTCAGGAAGGGCAGATATCTGACGACAGTCGAGATTGAGGGGCGCAGTGCGCCATAGAGGGCGCCACCGAGTTGAGAGGACTTGTGTGTGGCAGCAATCCTTGGTGGGAAGAAGCGAGATGATCTCCTCAAGGATGACGTTCGGGAGATCGCTGATGCGGTCCACCGGAGATTCTACCGGTTCCTCAGATCCGGGTGGGGGGTGGGGGGGCTCACCGCTTCTCCCCGTGCTACTGGGTGCAGGATCTACAACCGGCGTCGCTGCTGGCGGGAGCCTCATCTTCTTGGCGTTGGGGCCAGCCGACTCCATTTTCCTTGTGGGCGTCGCGCCGAGCTCACGGGTTTGAGCAGAATAGCCAGAGACGAGCCTAGTGGCAGTGCAAGTGGGGAAGAAGGAGGGCTGGGGATTTCTGTAGGAGTGGAAGAAGAGGAGCACGCGTTTTCTCTACGAGTGAGGAAGAAGGTGAGCGGGGTTTTCTGCACTAACTACCCACTTTTTCCCAAGAACCGCTCTCTTCTTTAGCGTTGCTGCATTGGAGCTGGCGCCATGCATGCAGGATGCATGTCCCCACCGGCCACTGCATGCGTCTGTTTGTTGCTAGGCCTATTTAATAGGGTGGGTATGGAGTAAATTAAGGAGATCTATTTTCTCTGTGTGCATCCACCAAATTAGAGGATGCGGTACTAGATGCAGACACTCACATTAGACTAAGCTTCAGAAGAAACGGTATGCATACTAACATTCAGAAGAACAAAAATTCAGCATGTCTATGCATCTTAATGATTCACCATACTATAACCAATACAAAGCTGTGAGAAGGTGTGGAAATAAAGAAAATCAGTCGATGCTTCTCTGAGCAAAGGGCCTCCCTACGCATGCATTAATTTCCTGGGCATGCTTGTTTGTTCTCAATGTTGTGAGCACTTTGAGCATGTTGGCAACTCCACAGCTAGCTAGCTGCCTCATCTTGCAATTGATGCTGACACATTTGCAGCAAACACATGAGACAATAGAGATGACTCAACATGAGTCCATATTATGTAGTTCCCCTGAAATCATATTCGTTGTCCTGAATCTGAAAAGATAGGAAAACATTAGCTATACATAAACGGTGTTGCAAAACAGTAGAACATATCAATAGCTCGACATGAAAAAACAAGATCATCTGGACGAAGGGGATACTGACCTGCCTGAGGAAGATTATATATAATTTCATAAGTCCTTGGTTCATTTCCACCTTTGGCTGCACTCCTTGTTTGCTCCTCCACGCATGACAGGATCATTCCGCACTGCATTCAGCAAGTCAACGTCTGAATAACCTAATTTCATCTTGCGGTGGTCATTCTACCTAGTTAGGAATGTAGGAATACCTGGAGCACCATGAGGTTAGCTGACAGCAGGTAGATGCAGCCATATAAATTTTGTGCGGTGCTACCAAAATTGAGGTTTGTATCCCTTCCCGTTATGAGAATTCTTCTTGAAGTTGGTAGAATGTGACAGCTTGTTCTTTGCATCAAACTTGCCTTTCCCCTGAGATTTGTTCTTGTTGTTTTGGGGCTAGTTGGGCTGGAAGTTCTTCTCGTGTACCATGTGGGCACTAGAAGCTCCCTCAGCGACCCGAGCATGTGTGTCTTTTGCTCCCGCCTTCTCCTCAAAATCAAGAGTGCTAATGAGATCCAAAACAGAAAACTCATGTCTCTTGTTTTTCAGAGAAGTAGCAAAATCGTTCCACGAAGGTGGAAGCTTGGCAATGATGGTCCCAGCAACAAATTTTTCCGGCAACACACACTTAAAGTACTCAAGTTCCTTAGAGAGTGATTGTATCTCATGAGTCTGCTGAACAACAGAGCGCTCATCAGTCATCTTGTAGTCACAGAATTGCTCCATGATGTACAACTCGTTGCCAGCGCCCGAAGGCCCACACGTGGCCTTGAGCGCAGCCCACATGTCTTTGCCGCTGTCAAACGACATATATGAATCCACAATGGAATCATCAAGAACACTCAGCAAGGCGGCTTTGAAGAGGGTATCCATGTTCTGAAAAGCTTCCTACTGTGTAGGATTAAGATTGCCCTCAGGCTTACCCTTAGTGGCATCATAGCAGTACATGATCTGAAACCAATATACTGCTCTTGTGCGCCACCTTTTATATTGCACCCCCTTAAAAGTAGGCGGCTTCAAAAGCACAGCAAAACCACTCGGAGTAAATTGCCTATAATCAGGTTTTTGGATTGGGTTGTTGAATGTATGAGCAATTTAGTATGAGATTTAATCCGAATCAGCAGTAAATATATCATGACGACAATTGCAAACATCAAAGTAATGATGCGGACTAAACCAGGAGGATAGAATCACATACTGTACAGTGGGAGAACAACCGATGTGGTTGATGTTGTCACACATGTCGTCGATGAAGAGGTTACCGAGGTCGGGGAAGAAGGCTGCCATTGAGGAAGTCGTCGCTGGCAGCAGTCACAGGAGTGTGCTCCCCAAAAACCTGATCGCCCTTCTCCTGTACAGGATCACGAAAGGCGGTGTTCGGAGGACTGCTGTCCCTTCTCACGGTGCACGCCGGAAGGAGGGCTGGAGAAGAACTGCGTAGCGGCGCTAAGATCTGGAATGGTGCGAAACCATATGATACAGCGGCGGCTAGGGTAGACCATGTCAAGTCGGTCGTGCGAGTATAATAGTAGGCCTTTGGCCGCCAAACCCCACGTCCAAGTCAATAATAGCCCCACCAAGGTTTGTCTCAAAAAAACGGAGTAATTAAGGTGTCCGTTAGTCTCTTTAGTATAAACTAGCGGGGTTACCCGCGCATTTGCGCGGATAGACCTCCTATCTTGCTAGGTGCTTTCTACTTGGTCTTTCCCCTGCATGAGTATTTATATAAAAGAATTTGTTGTTGAAAATTTGGTGATCTACAACAAAAGCTTATAAGAGACAGGACCTATATATGTCCAGCAATGCCAAGCGATAGGCTTTGGTACTAATCTATAGTTTTTAGTGTTCAGCCTTTTTTCATCCATTTTCATTTATATTTCCACCTAATATATTTTGGGGATTCTCACCAAGAAAAATCTGAAGATTCAAGATTTGTAACCATATCTCAACACCGTCCATGTAGTGTTTGTATGTCTTGTTAGCAGATTGTCGTATATCCAGTTATCAATATATGTTCTTCCACGTGTTCTCATCATAGAGTGAATATCTATACGACTTCTCTCTATAAACGGATGTAGTCAGTGAATGCGGAAAAAATTCTAAAACATTCTCTCACTTGGGCTCGCTGGAGCTTCTCACCTTGGATGGTGCCATTCATTTCGAATGTAAGTGTTTAAGGAAATTGAAATTATGCATGAGTGTTGTAATATAACATTCTCTATGATTCAATCAATAATATATATATTTGGCATTGTTTTCTCTAATGATATTTATTGTTGTTAAAGTCACTGGTGTGTTCGCAGATGACTAATGGCACTAAAGTTTGTGTCGTACAACATGTCTCCATTTCATCAGTAATTAAATGCCTAAATTTCATGTCCTCTTCTGCTATCTGCCTCACCACTATCTATCTTGCAATTACGATTCTAGATAGCACAGTATCGTGTACGTCCATCTTCTATGCATGCTTCTAGATGCTTGTGACAATGTCCTCTCACCCTAACTATTTATGTTGCAGTCCAAGTGACTGTTGGTGTATATTCATTAAAAAAGGTATTAAATTATGTCCTATCAAAATTTGTCATAGATTCCTTTCTTCGTTCTTGTTATTCTGCGCAAACTTATATTATTCTAGACTATATTCGGACTATAATTTATTTGAGTTTTTAATTTCATGTTCATACGTACGTCTTAATTTAAGAACTATGGTTCAATTTTATATAACGGAACTATACTTAATAATTAGATAATTATTTATTTAATTTCATGTTCAACTTTGTGGGCTAAATTTTATATTTAAGCCCTATAGCTGAATTTTTCTATTTATTATAAATATATTTGATATTTTAGTTACTATTTATTATATGCAATTCACATATAAATCAAGTTGTTCTCTTTGTGACTTTGTGTATCAAAGAAGAGACATA